>NW_009636479.1:1819-77160 GCF_000690535.1 Cariama cristata | reverse complement strand
GGGAAAGAAGAATATGTTTTAATTTTTGAAGAAAACTTATGCATCTGTCTGAGGTGATCCTTTTCCTGATGACATCCTGCTTATTTGTGTCTTTGGAGGCTAGGAAGATACTACTGAATCATGGTGCAAAGGGAAGAATTACTTAAATTGTAGTAGAGTGGGGTTCCCCCACACCCTTTTATTTTGAGCATTGAACAGGTTTCTGTGTTTAGTTAGGACCAAACTGAAAGTTTCCAAGGTTAGCAAGCCTTTGCATTGATTCCAAGAGGGTTTCTGCCAGGGATTAATTATGCAATTTCATTGTGTCACTAGTTGAGGTTTCTTTCCCTTTTTGGAAAAATTAACCAAAGTCTTAGTATATAGAGGCATGCTCAAAAGGAATCAAGATACAACCCCATAGTTGGAAGGCACTGTTCCCTAGCAGAGACATAGCAGTTGACTGTGTTGGTCTTCAAAGTCCATTGGAACATAAAGTAAAATGAATTATTTACATCAACAGGAGTCTTAATGGAACTGTTAGTGGAATATCAGATTTCAGCCATCTGTGACACGCAACATTTTACATTTTGAATCACAAGAAAATTGTGCGGTAAGCGAAATAGATGTGATATTAGATAATCAACAGGAAACCATTTTACTTCACAGTGCTACATTCAAGGAAGATAGTTGATTATCACACCCCAGCTGAGGAAAAACAAACTTCTTGCAAGGAAAGCAACTTTTTTGGAGGCACTAATTCCATTGCTTGTGCTTATGCAAAGATATCCATATTGGGGCATCAATATTTTCATTACACTGTGGACCTCATCAATCAATCATTGTATCTGCAGCACAGTTTCTCTCTTTTAATCAGTACTTCAAGGTCTCCTTTCTCTGTCATATAAATGAAATATAATTAAAAGATAATGCTGCAGAAACCAGGCAACTGCAGTTGCTTAAAACTGTTATGCCATCAATATCTGTATTCCTTGTCTTCAGCTAGTCTTCATGAAATTCAATATATGGAGGACTGATTCAAACGACATGCAGTTATTAAACAGAACTAGTCTTATCAAATCAATTTTCTATTACATTTGCCTTTCAACATGCTGGAATTTTATACTATGTTAATTTCAAAAGTCTCCACATTTCTGTAAATATTCTGCCTTGACTCATGAGGATAAGTCATTGTTACTTATCATTTGAACAATTGTCCATTTAGAAGATCTTTGCTTATCTCTGCTTTATTTTATTATCCTGGATTTTCAATTTTATATAGTATGGGCAGCATCCAACAAGAGTGTTTTCCAGCATGGCACTCAAATACAATCCTGTCTTTATTATGAAACACTTCTCTGGTAACTTTATTAGCTGAAAAAATTAATCATAGAGAAGTACTGAAGAGCCTTCATATCCCAGACCTGGTGGGAAGAAGCTACCTGCAAAATGGCTGCTCTGATTTTAGTCTGAGTGACAAAGTGGAAATGAATGAGAAACTATATGTGGCATGTAATTTGGCTAAGTGAGACTGTGAAATGTTGGAGGTCACTATTCCCAGGAAAGAAAAGTGTAAGGTCAGCAGAAATAGGTTAGAGAAATTCACAGCTTTTCTGAAGATATGCAGAGAATTGACCAGTAGACTGGGTACTTGGAAATATCATCTGAGCTGCTTGAGAGTTCAGGTCCAGTTCCTGGGGACTAAAGACATCATAATATAACAGAGCAAGAAATCTGAATTTTACATTGCAGGTTTGTAGCTTACACTGTGAGAAATGACATGTGTCGGGTGAATTGTTATTATTATTTTTTATTTTATTTGAGTTGGTAGTAATATTTCTTGTTTTCTTTTGCCTTGTTTTAAGTACAATGAAGCTGGGCCCCTTTCTTGTATTGCCTGAGTACTTCTAGCTCCTTTCTTGACTGATGTCCTTGGTGGAGGTTTTTCTTTCCTGCCTTGTCCAAAGGCATCATAACCAGCTCCTTGTTCCAAGCTAGCTACCACTGGACTGGAGAAAAACCATTAAATTTTTCTTATATAATATGTCAAAAGTCTGTCATGGGTTTTTATTCCAGAAACTTTTGAGGGGTAGATGCAATTGTCAATAGTCTGCTCGTTAGGGCTCTCGCTAGCAGTAAATTACGTATTAAATAATCATATTTAACTTTTTCTGCAGAACTTGGTTATGGAACTAAATTTTGCAGTTTCTGCATTGGAACTACCACTTTTTTAATCAAAATCATCCAGTGTTTGTTCATCATACTGGACCTAGGAATGCTCTCTGACATATTTTTGTCCCATATGTCACATTTCTGTAGAAAGAATCTTTAAGTGAATCAACATTTGCTGGTGGAATAAATATCTTGTTTTTGAAAAATTCCAAGCTACAGCTATTTGCACTTTTCTGCAGACACTTTAGACATCTGCAAAACCACCTGGAAACAGGGAGAAGCAGGTGTTTTGTGACTAGACTTCTTCCAAACAATCACAATATAATTGAACCATCTATTTTTACTGCATAACCTACATAATCTCCAAAAGTGTGGGTACTCCCATCAAGCACCCATGGTCGACAAATCACAGGGCTTTGAAACAGTAGTTTAGGTAAATTGGTATAATTTGTAACTTCTAATTCTTTGTAGGAGCCTTGAATTTATAGTGGCATTCACAAAATAAGTAACTACAACAGGTTTGCATGTAATAGACAACTAGAAAAGGTATCAGAGTGAACCTTATTTAGGTTATAATGCTGCTGGCAGTACTGTGCAAAGGTTTGCTGTAGAAAAGTTATGTAGCAGTGGAAGGAAAAGTACTGTCCTTCTCCAAATCTTCCTATGTTCCTAGGAAGAGTTAACATTCCCTTTTTCAGGTGCTGGATACAAACACTGGATCTGACATCACAGCCCACTCAAATCACTGGAAATGTTGTTTAAAACATATGTCAAGCACTACCGAAATGCACAGCTCTTCTATCTAGCTCAGCTGGCTAGTTGCACTAATCACAGCCTGTTGGGCCATTATTGCCCCAAAAACAGGGAGGGCCTGGACATGCCAAGGGCTGACAGAAGTTCTGTGTCTTGATACCCAGTGTGCTAGTGGTCCTGAAAAGCTTGCCTTAAGTGGAAAAATCTCTCTGTCTATAAATAAAACTTGAAAACAAATAGAAAAAAATTAAAAGTTACCAAGGGAAGTACCGAAAATGCTTTGGCCTTGATTCGGCAGTCCATTGTTATTGAGCAAATCTGTGAGTGCTAGTGCACTGGGACTAATGAATGCTTTGATGTGCTCTACCTCTTTGTGGCCTGAAGGAGATTCCTGTTGCAGCACGAAATGAAGGTTTCTGTGTTTGAAAACATAGGTGAGATCCACGGAGCTGGATTTCTGCTCTCCAAGGGTCCATCCCACAGATCCTACCCCATGGGAAGAGAGTTTCACTCTTGGTTCATCCAGAAAATGCTTTCTTACTTTCTTCTGGAAATAGCAAGGAAGTGCTTCTACTCATCTCTGCCATCACTTTTGTGGCTTTCACTTCCTGCAGTCTTTCCTCAGTGCCAGAGAGTAGGTACAAATCAAGACATCAGTCTATTGTGCTGATCAAAATGGAGTCATTTTTCCCCTAGAATTTCCATTCTCCTCTATCTAAACAGTCAAAGAAACAGTCTTCATATTCAAATTGCAAAACATAAAGTAATAGATCAGGAAGCATCTTAACTTTGTCTGACAGCACCCAGTGTAATGGGTTGTGGTCTGTGGCTTGGATTTAGGCATTGTCATATCGAAAACAGTATATGTCATGGAAAATTGACTAAAATAGAGTGAATTTTGAAAAAAAAAACAATCTCAACAGCATCTTTTATTTGTCCATAATGCATGAAGAAAGATTTTTATACAGATCATTTACCATAGGCATAAATTAATGTCTAACACTCTTGTCAGGGAGAGAAAACAAATTTGCATGAAGCATTTTGATGTATTTGTTAACTGACCCCTTTCCTACTTCCTTTAATTAGAATTTCATATCTGGTAAAATGTATCATTTGTTTCAGATTGCGATGTACCAAAAGAGGAAGGAGAGAGTCATTTTAGAATAAACATTCACACCTGGTCTATATATAGCTAAATATTCTACATTTATTTCATAGCTAGCTTGCAGAGTGAATTAAAAAAAAGATAAATTACTGCATCATTTATCTGACTTTTCAAAACAACTAATGCTTATTTCCATAGTGAGAAGGAGCTGGAATACAAGAAATGTAGGTCTGATTTATTTCTCACTCTGTTTTCCGTCTGACACTGTTTCTCCAAAGACCTTCTGTCATCTTTATAATATTAAGAAAATAAACAGGGAATTAGGGTGCATATATATCACTTCCTTCTCTAGACACATTTCTAGAAAGGGCTTGAAAAGCCACGGGAAGGGCATGGGCTCAACATTGCTGCTGTCTGTCTTGGTGAGAAGGTGGGTTGAGCATATATTAGTGCTGAGAGGTGTCCTCCCTTTGTGCCAGAGTGTCATGCTATCCTAAAACTGACTTAGACCAACTGCACAAGCCCCCTGTGCTGGCTACCTTGCTCTCAAGGAGCTGAGGTACTCTTCCACCTGCCCACCTTGCTGCAGCCTTCATTTCTTCCCTACAATAAAACCATTCACTATTGCAGACCATTTCATTTGATTATTGTTATTTGTAGCCAAAGGCTACTTCCAAAAGTAATTCTTAGTCTAAGATGTGTTATTCTCAAGAAATTACTACTGCTTCAATCTCCCATTGTTTCCAGGTTCCCCTGGGCTTTGCTTGGTGGCAACTGAAACGTAGCCCTACTGGAAGAGGTGGAGAGAGGCTCAGAACACCTCAGCAGAGTGTATATAAAGCCATTACCGTAACACCTCTTGTTAAGTATAAACATTCAGCACAGCAGGGTCTTTGAAGGCTACCAGCAACCCAGTGCAAACAGGACACCTGTGAAGCCCATCTGTCATCCACTGAAGGGTCAGGATCAAAGTACCTTTCAGATAGACCAAACACTTAGGATAACAACAGCAATACAGGCTGTAACCAACATCAGCCCAAACTGTCTTGTTGCCTCTTGTAGGTAAGTCAGCCAGGAAAGGATTAAGGACAACCTGTCTTGCAGGTTGCCCAGGAGAAGATGCCATGAAGGAAACTGTGAAATGATGAAAAGAGTGATGGCAGAGGTCATTAGTTCGTGTTGTTTAGAGATTTTGCTTTATTTTCTGCAATCTGTGGACTCTTTCTTTGCTTAAAGCACTCTGAAGCAACTTGAAACAAACCTGAAATGGAGGAGGGTTGACTTCTGCCTCTTGGCTGGACAGTCATGAAATCTCACTAGTGCACTCTCTCCCTTACCAATTTCCCACCTCATGATGGCAGCTAACACGGAGGAAAAAAGACAAGGAAAAAAGGCAAGGAAAAAGGTTTCTGTGAATCTGTTTTGGTCAGCTAATAGACAAAAGTACTGCAAGATTTTATCTTATTGGAAATACAAGGTGGTCTTGACCACACACATCTCCTGCGAAGTATTTCCTAGTTTTCCAGCACCAGATTGTACCACTTCATAGCTGGTTAAACAGGTCTTGCAGACTTCTGTGAACCTGCTCTGGAGCTTTGTCATCAGCGCAGTTCCTCTCCATGTGAGGCATCCACTGTGTCTTTCTCTGGATGCTACTTACACCATATCACTTTCCAACACGTTACGCAAGTATCATCAAAACACTTAGAATGAACCAAGCTATATCAGGTATTGTAGTATTCACCAAGAATGATGGCTCAGATCTCTGCGGGACTTTCTATCTGCTTTGCTGCAGGCTTCACATCTCAGACACTCCACATCGACATGAGGACATTTCCAGGGGAAATGTAGCATCCTATAAATTGTCTTCACAGTCTTTCTGTTCTTAGTTAAGAAGACACATTTGTGAGGAGATACAAGGGTATTGCAAATCTCACACAGCACACATGTGGCAAGAGGAGAGAAGGAGAAGAATTAATTTCACCTCTGAGTTAATTTCCCTCAGCTTTTGGCATACCCAAAGTAAGATGGGCATTCACCCAGGCTCACTGAAGAGTGAATCAGTTCCCAAGTGTTGAATAGCCTCTGAAGGAGCTCATTTCTTTTAATTGGCCATACTGGGAGCCTGGGCTCCTCACAGAGACAAAATTAGATGCCCAAAGATAAGTGGGGTGGGGAATCTGAGCCAAGGAGCCTGAGGACAAAAACTTTGTCAAATGTTGAGGGAGGGGAAAAAAAAAAACATGTGAGGCTTTTGTAAAAAGCTCCCTTTATAAATGGGTTCAGGAACTATGAAGTTAGACTGTAGAGATGGCAGTTCCTCTGTTTGAAGCAGTTGTCTGTCTGATAAGGTTTTTATGTGCCTTTGGTTGCCCTTACCTCCCAGTCTCCTGAAGTTGCAGTGCCTCGAGCTCAAGTGATGCACATACATTTCAAAGTTTGGTGGTTTCATAAGGTGTATGAACAGAAGATTAGGCCTTAGGCCCTGAAATAAGACCCAGTACAATGTGAGGATCAAATATTTTGGGGTCCTGGATGTAGATTTTCTGTAAATTTCCTTCTACTAAACAGTCCCAGGAAAACTTTGCCAGTGTTGTTAACAAATGCCTGTTTTAGAAAGGCTGGTCAGTCGAGCCTATAGATATATAGATGGCTGTAACATAAAAATATGCAACTAACCTCTACTGCATTTTAAGATCACTAAGAATAGTTTGAGTGACACTCGTCTGTGTCATAGTGGTGTAATAGACACACATTCACAATTACAATCCTTTCTCTTTTTTGCACTCCTATTTATTGCATAAGGATTTCTCTTTTCAGAAAAGTTTACAGTGAGATTTTTAAATCCAAATCACTGCTTTGCCAACATGTTGTTGCATATTCATAACCACTTGTGACATGATGCCAACTGCTGATTTAATTATTTAGTGAATATTTAGTGTGACACTTGAAGGAATGTGATGAAAGTGCTGGCTCTAGACTCTATTTTAAGAACTCTTATTAACAAGTGCTATAAGTACCTAAAGGTATATTGCAGTCCTGGAGATCATGTAATACAACAAAAGGAAGTGGAGCAAGAAAACATTAAATTCTTTAATTTCCTTGTAAGACGTTGAGGAAGCGAACTCGTTTGGAGGGACTTGTCCTTTGCTAGCTTGCAATAAGGAAAACTTTTCAGTCTAGCTAGAAAAAAGATAAATATCCCACTGACGCATCTTTACACCGTCTCGAAATATTAGATGAGAGGTTCCACTTTTCAACCATGCACTTTCTCCTTTGTCCTTTCTTTGCTTTCCTCACTCCTTCTATGGGCTATTTCATATAAGTATTGCAATTAGAGATTGCAAATGCTTATTCAGTCATCTACTCCAAAGCCTTGCTAATTCTGCATTGCCTACAATAAAAGGCATTTCCTAGAGGATGCAAGTTTAGTTCACTCCAACACCAAATGTCACAGAGAGTAGATCTTCCACCATTTCCTATTGGAATCCATGTCTTAGTCTAATAGATCTTCTGTGATGTGCAGCCTAACTTTTCTCATTGTGATCTCATCCCACTGCTTCTGGCTATAAACCTCCATAGCTTTACAGAATCTCTCTTCAGACTTACTGTCTTTACGCTGCCACTGTTCAAAACACAAAATGTTGATTTCTACTTGTCCAGGGCTCCTTATATTTAAGATAAGATTTTCTGAATGGGATATGTTAAGATAGGATTTTGAGATAGGAAGCTGATATTTTCCTAAGTGCTGAGTATGACTGCAGGCATTGCTTGGATCTGAACACTTTAATAAACCCAGCAGTCAGCCTTTGGCTATTATTTTTAGGCAGCCACATCACTTTCAGCTTTCTCTCAACCACATCTCTAGGGACTGCCACTATAAAAGCAGACACCAGAGGCAAATCTTTCACCAAGTGAAACTGAGGGTGAGGGCCATTGTAATTTTTCATGCACTTTCTTGAGTTTTCATGTGTATCCCAAACTTTTAGCTCTCTATGGAAGAGGATAACTCAATTTGAAATTATTACTTAATTTGGGAAAAAGCCTCTTGACCCAGTTGCTCATTTCTTTCCAGAACAGATGCTTTCCGTCCAACTGATGTCATTCGTAACTAGAAGACAAGTACAAACCCCCACTTTTCATTCTTTTTTCCCATCTGCAAGTTCTGATGAACTTCAGTTTCATAGCCTTCATGGGTGTCTCTCCTTCTTCTAGCGCAGTGCAAAAGGGAAAGTACTTGAGGTTGTGATCTGAAAGATGCTGAAGACAAATTCAGAAATACACACTAAGATTGATGTAATGGCTTATCCATACTTTAACTGCTTTGTGAAAGAAAGAGGGTATAATTTTAACAATTTTCTTCTTTAAAATCTTGACACTTGAAGACCTAGAAGTTAAAAATGTGTAAAAAGGATGTATAAAATTCAAAGGTAAATCTTAATACAAATAGATTTTGACCTCTGTGTAAATCACTATATGGACAAGCTCCTCCTGGACTGGAGGGCAGACAGGATGGGGAAGAGAAAGAAATGGGACACTTAGCCAGAGGGCAGCTGTGAAATTCCCAGCATTGAGTATTTTAAAATCAACACTCGCATCAGTTCCACTGACTCGAATGCTATCGAAGCATAAGTTTAAAAAATAGGTCTGAAGAATGTAACTTGAAAGGTTTCTGCATCCTAGGAAGAAAGCTGTTTAGAAACAATCTCAGTAGCTTAGCTTGAAATCCCTCATCTGCAGACATCTGCAGTGTGAACAGATATTTTTAAAAAGTCAGGAATTTGAAACTTCTGGTAAAAATGCTCTTCAAAGGTGACAACAGCAACTGTGAATGAATATGTAGAGATGAAATCCTGTCTGCAGCCACTAGCACTATTCCTTTAACAGTCACTGGTATCTCAAAGAGAACTGAGGTTTTCTCTGTGACTTGGGGTGAGATCCTTCAAAAGTCCAAAGAATGGCATTGACCAAGAAAGAGGGGAAAAAACCCAAACCAAGTCTTAAAAAGGAACTGGTAGCTTGCCAGTATTTGATAAATCTCTGTAAAATTTTCACTCTCAGCCTTTGGCACTCCTAAAAGAAAATGACAAATTGCTTTGCCTGGCACTGCCCCTCTCAAAACATCCTCCCTGTTAGATAACTCTTGGGATCTACTAGTCTAAAAGGTGTTCTTCACACCCATGGTCTTGGATGTACAATGATGGCAACATCCCTCTGCTTACCATGAGCCATGACTTCCCCCAGGTACTCTGACGTCCCTGCTAGCTACAGGCTGTAAAACCCACTGGAGAGTTTTTAATGCAATCTTTGGTTCTTGGTATCCCTCTTGCCATGTCTGCTGGGCCTTCTCTGTTCCTGTGACTTGTCAAGATGACGGATATATTAAATAGCTGGTTAACTACCTGACTGTTTTTATACAAATAAAGAAAGGGACCAGGGAGAACATAATTTCCCAGGAAGCAGCCTGGGACAACATTATTAGCTCTACATTATTATGAGAGCAACAAGTACTTGTTGCTTAATAAAGCGGGGGCAAATATTAACAGCTGCTACCAGAAGAGCAAACTGCTTGCAATAATCAGAGACAAGCTGCTGATGGGCTGTGTAATAGAATTACAAATCAGTAAAGAAAAACTAGTACTCTCTCTGACACGTTAGTGTAGGTAGAGATGAGATAATTATGACCAAATAAATACCACAACAACAAAAATTCACAGAGAGAGCCGTGTCAGGCAGAGGCAGGCCACAGTGCAGAACTAATGAGCATATTGTTGCTAAAATTCAACACTCTTTAGCTGCAAAATGGAGATTAATTCGCTTTGTTATAAGGCACAGCTATTAAAAACCTCACAGGCCTACAGATACATTGCACTGCAGAGATGGCGAAATGAGATTTTTGTGTCAGATTTATACTCTTACAATTATGCATGAGGTTTTTGCATATTATTTGAGAGACAGATTATTAATGATTAAGAATAATTTATATAGCCTTCAAAGCTACATCCTCTTTTACAAAACTGATTAAGATGTGCTTGCTCTCTTCTTTTCTCCCTGTCGTCTCCTTCTCTCTCCTTCAAGACATGTCAATTAATGGACAAATATTGTTTCCTCCACTCATTACAGTATCCAATTGCATTTTTAGGGAAGTGTAAAAATCACATCAAACTGCCAAACTTTTGAGGTCCACTCATTATCAGACTGGATCATTGATGTTTAGTTGTTATAAGGTGCTCAGAAGCTTTTCAGAAATATCAAAAGTACATTGTGACAAGACAGTCAGCTACATAGCATCTGTCGAATGAAGGACCACATCTCAACATCACATTTGCCTTCCCAAGCCTTTGCCATGTGACAGACCGGGCTGGCAGACCTTACCAGACAGGCTACCAGAATCATAGGATAATTTGGGCTGGGAGGGATCCCTGAAGGTCATCTGGTCCAGCCACCACTCAGAGCAGTGCTGGTTTCCGCGTTAGAGCAGGCATTGCAGGCAGCAGTTATTTACAGCATCGCCCACATGAGCTTCAAGTCAGCTACATCTGCATCTGGATGCTCCTTCTCTGCTTTGTCCTTGTGTTTAGCTATTCTTCTTGAATCCTTGGCTTTTTTTTCGGTCTTCTTTCCTCACCCCTTTATTTCACTGTATACCAGGGATGAGGTCCCTTTTTACTCTAGTAGCAATAAGTCCACCTTGATGCCACCTCCTTCTTTCAAATCTTTCTGGGTATACCAGCCACAGCTATTATAAATGTTATTTCTGCTCCATTCCTTTGCCTTTCTTTTGTATATTTCCTTTGGACTCTGTTTAGATAGGAAATAATTTGGGGCAGTGTTTGTCACATCTTAAAACCTCTGTAAAGTGTCATAGGGTATCACGGTGTCATCCAGCAAACCAATAATAATGTGGATAATGACTTCTTTCGTAGCTGTCAAACTTCGTCAAGAACTCAGATTTTAAAGATACAGAAAATGAAATGTTTGTCTTGACTTTGTCAAAAATATAAAATTTCAAGTGGGTATGAATTTCATTTATTATCATTATTTTCACTCATGTAATCAATCTACAAAAATGTTAGATATGCAAAAACACATTAAGTGACACGTTATCATTTTATAATTAGTTTCATACTGTTAAAATAGTGATTTATACTGTGTCTGCTGTAGCTCTTACATTGTGGTGTCTCGCTAATGCCTGCACTTAACTGCATTAGGTTAATAGCACTGCCTGCTGATTCAGGACTTACTTGTTTTCTCTTTGAAAGGTTTTTGTTCATGTCAGTTTAAAAAAAAAAAATTATGAAAAAATAATATCCTTTTGTTTTGCACTTAACAGAATATTTCTGTTTAAGTATTTGTTGTTTCATAATCCACTGGGAGATAGTTGGGTGTCCATAAGCTGAGGCAGTTTCCGGGAGCATTTAATTGTAGGAGCATACTTAGAGAAATATCTCTTTGGCTTCATGGGTGTAATTTCACTGAACTTCATGAGTTAGTTCCTATATAATTGAGAAAATTATATGGTCTATGATACATATACATAGAAAATAATCTTGACATCATGAATAAGACTGTTTACTACTCAAATAAACTGGCAATATTCACAGAATTATTTGAAAAGCTTGAAATAAAAATTAACAGAAGCTGAAGTACAAACATTTTGTAGCCCTTAACGGTGACTTTGTACAAAAGCAGAACATAATAACATCTGCCTAATAATCAAACATTCGTCATTGTACAAAATACTGAGAAATAACTTCAAACATATATGAGCAACGGCTTATTCTAGCAGATGAAAGCAGATTTTGCTGTTTGCACATATCTGATCAGCCATAAAGCACCTTACATAACAGGACATGGGTACATTTCATTCTTTCTTCTGTGATTAGATGCAGAATCATCTCATTATACAGCTGAGTGAAACCAGAAGAGGCTCTTCACTTCATTATAAAACTCACAGTTGGAAACTTTTTTTTTCTCCTCTTGTTTCCAAAAATACATATAAGCACATTATAGGAAACCTAGAAAACCTCTGCAGTCCTCACACAAAAAGTATTATATATATGTGTGAACCATATACTTGGTGACTTTGCAAGTTATGAGCACTGTCATGAGTTGTGCACACTACTTGTTTGAAGGCCTTCAGTAAAGAGTGTTGCAGACAAACCCATTTCAGGATGACGAACTGAATGTTCTCCTGGTCTTGACCAGCTTTAAAATGTTTATTTTGATTTCTGCATTGCTCAGGAGTTGTGCTTATCACAATCCTCCTGCTTCATTAGTTTTGTTGTGCGATTAACCACATTAATGAAGTTGGTTTGGTCCTTCCAAGACTTTTAGGTGTCCATTTCTAGGCAGGCTTCAATCTACTTCAACTTCAGAAAAACAAGACATCTAGATACAGGCTGGGGGATAGGCTTCCCGGTGCCTAATTTGGTGAGAGGCTGAAACTGCAAGTCCTGACCATCAGTGGTGGAGTGATAGAGTTGGGAATGGGAAGAAGAGCCTTCCAAACAATACACTTCCTTCTTTACTATCTCTGATCTACAAAGTCAGTTCTACATTGTCAAATTAATCGATGCCAGAAAGCATTGCCAGGCCCTGGAACGACACTCATTGTACTGACAGAGTGTGGGCCAAATTCCTAGGCACAGCTCAGATCTCAACATAGCCAAGCAACCATTCCTGAAGGGTGGTTTGCATGCAGCCGCTGTATTTTGAGAGGTAAGAGTTAATAGTGTGCACTTGGGCTCTTCTGTGCCATTTGGTCTCAATGCCTGAGCGTGGTCCTTAGCATATTTATTTACTAGTATAGTCATAGTGCAAATTAAATGTAATCAATGGATTGAATAGCACCAGTTCCTTTTCCTTAGCCCGGCTTCTTGACTGGTTAACCAAAACTGGGTAAGAGCTCGCAACTTGTCTTTACTCCATTGGTTTCTAAACTGCCTACCTAATTCTTTTCTTTAAATTTTCCTTGGCGTACTATCAGAAAAATTGCACAAGTCATTCAGTGCTTAGACCATAAACCAATTCAGAGATTCCTGATACCCTGTTATTTAAAAATAAGAACTAACCAAAACTAGATTGTGAACTCATCTCTCATAATGTTGCAAAATTAGTCACTGAAAGATCCTCTTTGATTTCACTGAAGCTGCTAAGGGAACAGTGATATGTTAAAATACAGAATTTTTCACTCCTAATATTCTTATTAAAAGTTTGTACAGCCCCTGCATATTAATTTAATATGACCCAGTGCTAAACTATAGATGAAATTGGCATTTTAATTAATAGTATTTGTTTTGAAATGCATATATGTAGAATTTTATATAACTTTTGAAAATAAATGAACACTGTTCAAGAATTAAAGTCAGCAATGTCAGATCTGCCCAGAAACTAAATGAAACCAGTGAAAGCTAGAACATTATGTGCCTTTTAAAACATAGGCATGTTACTAGAGCATTACTGGATGAAATTTGAAGCCCAGCACTCTATATATATACAACCAGGTTGGCAATTAAGTTCTTTTATTTGCTGTGTGTCTAGAAAAGCTTCCACCACTTATTTGTGAAGCCAAACAATTTTTTTCAGTATTCCACATCCTTTTGAAACTGAATGTGTTGAGCCCATCAGTAAATATTGACTCCTCTACCATTTATTGTGTTTACAAAAGCTGCTCTGGAAGCTGTCTCATGCTGTAGCAGAAGAGCAGCTTCAGCCTGTAAATCTCTTGCTAGCTCACTTTTAAGACTTACATATTAATACATTATGAATTATGCTTCTGGATTGCATCGTGTATTGCTCTCCAGTACGAAAAATAATTTATCAGCTTCTGCAGCCACCTCCATAATCTTAACCCAGATGTGATCTGCAGTATATTTACTTGTCTTATAACTCACTTGTAAACAGGCAATTAATCTTGGTGCAACACAAAAGCCAGAAGGTACACTAAAGGCAATGCAAAGACTCTTAATATAATATTATATGCCCATTTTGTCCTAGATGAGAACATTAGGGAACAAAAAGTGGCCCAGAGTCTTTTTGGGTACTTATTGCAGGATGGTTGCTTTTGTTCTTGAAATGCCCCAAATACTTGGATATAATAAGTCTGTACCCTTCTCCTCAGAAATTTCTGGACTGTTTTCTGCTTGTAACTGAAAAAGATGATTTTTGCAAGAGCCATTAATTAGCATGTAGCATGTAGCACCCATCCCACCTCATACCCTACAAGTTGAGTTTTATGACTGTAAAAATCTCCATGTGATTGCTGAAGTCCCTTGCCTGCTTCTGTACTTCACCATCCCATTCCACCAAGGCCGTCCATCTGGATTTGGTTTTTCTGGGTTGAGGTTTCTCTGGAAGTATTCTGCTGCACCATAAACACACAAAATGTTTGTGAAAACTTGAACTTGTAAACCTAGAGTGTGTATCCGACAATGCTTCCTGTGAACGCATATCTCCGGTGAAGGGAAATCCATGAAACAGCTTCTTCAGTCCATTGAAGCTGCTTTTCTCTTTCTTTCCACTGCTCTGGCTATCACTCCTCCCCCTCTTCTTGCCTCCACCTTCTTTGTGCATTTGGGATTGATGGTTAATCAATAATAAAGAATTAGGTACCTTTAGGAACTGTGCCACTTTCTTTATGAATTTGTTTTCATACGTACTCTGACATTAAGTTTCTAAAAAGAAGACATGCTGGAAAATAAAGGTACATGGTGCAAATTTTAATTGCATTTAGCTAGTGCCCCGGTCCGGAGTGGGTTGCTGGACTAGTCCTGCTGTTGGCACAAACATACGCTAACATCTTTGCAGGATCCTAGAGAAGCAAGCAGAGTGCTTGCATTAAAATGTATCCCAATATTGTATTATAGATTTCACTCTTAGCTAAGAGTATGCATAAAAACTTTTGTATCAAATCTCTCTTAATGTCTTTATCATAAAAAAGTGTTTACCGTATTTCATAAGAAACATGTGAAAATTATGGAAAACCTTGTACGTGTTGACCTCATGGGTCATTACTATACACAACTGTGCATAGTACCATTGTGCCACTTCAAAATGATGTCGTTCAAGTTGGAAAATGCTCTTGGAAGTTACAAGTCAAGTAAACAGAAAGTCAACTTTATACGTAATTGTTAAAGCAGACTGAGTTTCTAACTAATAATTCATCCACAAAATGTACCCTAGAGATACACCAGAAATGTTCTCTTATTATGATAGGGGCCTCTTGGCAGTACAGCACAGTAGTTAGCTGGGAAAAAATATCTGCTTCATTTTGTTCAACCAAGGGAACTGCAGCAGAACCTCATTTAAGCGTCAGGATGAGCCAGAAACCAAGTGTGCTTGATGTTCTTTCCATTCTCATGAACAAAGGCTCAAGCAGCAGCGCTGAGATGCAATCAGTGCCAGAAGACCTTCTTCATCTCCAAGCAAAATAAAACCTGCAGTTGCAATTTCATCAGCTGGATCAGTTTTCTTTCCTGGAGGTGCATTGTAAGAGACCAAGAAGATGAGTGACTTGTTTATGTATTTCTAATTTTAAGCATATTTAAATATAAGATAAGAATCACACTTGACTAAATAGAATCACTTTCCTCAATCATTAATCATGATGGAGGAGATACATCATTAATCATTATGGAGCTACATACAATATGCTGTTCTCTTTTTTAAAAGTAGCAGAGCTGAATTCTCACATACACTAAGACAGGGTTGCAAAGAGACCTAATACACACGATATATGTAAGTTCAAAGGGTCAGGCGACACACACATTGTTCTCTACAACTAGAGAAATGTTAAATTTCCAGTACTAAACTAAATTATTTTTTCAATTTAAAGTTAAATTTCCTTCTCCGCTGGGAAGTAAGAGACTCTTCCCCTGAGTAAAGGAACAATAATCCTTATTTAGAATTAGCGAAACAGGAAAAGGAGATAATAAATGGGATACTAGCATTTTTGTTTAAAGATTGGGACCTTTTTCATTTTGTTTTGTATTCTTCTCTTTTCTTTTCTTTTATTACTGGACTGCCTATCTAGAAAGAAGTTCAGCTTATTTGTACACAGATGACGCATGTTTACCTCCCTTTTTTCTAGTGATGCCATATGGCTCCTTTATGAACATTATGACTGCTGACACAGTCTGAGGAACTAAAAAATGGAACAGATGACTACTGGAAAGTAGAAAGTATTTGCAACTAATTCTTGATCTTCAGGCGGAGTTGTGCCACTTTAACATTCCCTCCACTCTCTCCAATCTCCTAAAAAAGAATATAAATGAACAGGAACTGTAAGGTTTATGGGAGGCAAGTTTATTCTGTTTATCCCAGAGTTGCTATATGAAGAGAAGACTGTGGAAATAAATTACCATTGAGAATGACTCTTGAAGTGTAAAAGGCTAAAAATATTATTTCACCAAATGGTATACTTTGCATTTCTAGGGTTTGAACCTTCAAAGTTCACTCATAAACATGACTTTTCACAAATGTCATGTGCACCTGTCAATAACTTTTATTTCAAGACAAGGTAAATGGTTAATGAATTCAGTTGGTAATTGTTATCTTGGATAAGGAAGGCAAGTAGACACACGTAGGAGTAAAAGCATGATCCAATAGCAGTAACCAGACATGTAAGTAAAAAAGGCAGTTCTCTTAATTAGCAAGAAATACATAAAGATGTTAAAAGTAACTTGATGTTTTATCTGCAGGTCTTGGAAAGCGGTGGGAAGAGACAACATGTTGTCACACAGAATTGTTCTTGGAAAGGTCCTAACTGCTTCTGCCCTGCAGAAACAGGTAACTGAGGCAAAGCAGGGATAAAGTCACAGGGTAAACTCTAAGCAAGGATATAGGGATACAGCATCCTCTGGGGCACAGCAGAAAGAGGCTTTGCCCACAGCTTATATAAGAATTATCAGAGAGTTGAATTACAGAAGTAAAAGACTTTGTTTTCTCTCATCGGTGGCTGGCTACTCGTCTGTACTCATAATACATGGTGTATGAAATGTTCCTTCAGAATTAATTTTCTAAACCTAGACCATTACTGAATGAGTAAGTTCATGAGGGCAGTTCCAAGGGGATTTTGCCACCTCCCCAAAAAGATGCTTGAAATGCAAGGAGTTTCTTAAGTCAGATCCTACTGCACTCATGAACCTCTCCCCTGTTGCTGGTAGATGCAAACTCTTTCAGAGAGTTGCACTGGCAAAGACAGTGCCAAGTAGATGTAGTAGAGCCTGAGGACAGAAAAAAGACAATCTGGAGGAGAGATGGTAGGCAGAACTACCAGTAACGCATTGAAATCCGTGCTACTGTAAAGGGAAAACATGCATCCAGCACAGCTTTTAATTGTGAACTACAACTACCCTTATTATCAAGAATAAAATGTTGTAGAAGAATGATTGTAGCTATAAAAGCCTGCAATAGGCTTACTACAGTGTTTTTGACTGCTAGTGAATAATGATATAATAAATTTATCAGGCAAATAAGGAGACCCAAGGAAAACAGCTTTAAAAGATTAATGAGTTCAGTATCATACAGAGTAACAAACACCCAAAAAATATTCACACTTGATATTGAGACAATATTATGTAAGTGCTTTTGTTTCCACTGTGGGAAAATAATGCTTGAATTTATTATATTCTATGTAGAGTTTTGCATCTTTCACTGAGTAGAACTGTGTTCTGGCATGCTCTAAAACATCAGCACTGTCAGATCAGTGCTGTTGGGCTTAGTATTTTGCCTTGGGTTTGTAAAAATGATGAGATTTTCTTTTTTTTATCTCCTGAGAGTTTTAAAAGATCACTTATTTGAATAGATGTTGCTACTTTTATTTGTGCCATTTCTTTGGTTTGCCCAGAATAATACATAGGAACGTTTTTAAGCAAGTGTTCATCCAGATACAGAATAAATATATGGCAGCTTTTGTCTTCTTCTCATGGTAACAAGGCTCCTGAGCCGCTTCTTGGTGGGCTGTCCGTCTCTTTTCCTGTTACACCTCTTTGGCCTGACTGTCTCCATCCATGGTCACAGGTGACACATCTCCCCATCTCTGGGGAAGCAGCAGAAGCCCATATTTCGTACACTACTGAGGCCTAGAGGTGGATTTGGGAGTGGGACATCAGTTGCATCCCATTCTCCATGTTTGCCACAACCTGCAGGGCAGCAGCTAGATGTCTGTTCTTACTGCAAAGATCACCTTACAAAGTTCCCATCATGAAGAACAAAATAAGATTTACGCCAACAGCGATGTTATAGCTTCAGAACATGCTCAAAGGTGAAAGTCAGACCGAACCATTACAGAGGAGAGACCATAAAAGAGAAGCAATGAAACAAAGATGCCCATTCTGCAGGAGGGTCAGACTGTATGGAGGAGCAGGGAAGGATTCAGATGACATTAGAAAGCCAATTACTGGATCCAGCCTCTGAAACAAGCTGAGTAATTTTAATCAGATGGGGTAAGAGTGGAAAGGGAAGGACATCATGCAGTCAAAAAAATGAAAAAGATCTACTACAAAAAAAAAGACTCTAGGAAACAATGTATGGTGGAGGAAAATTATAATAGAACTGAGTCACAAAAGACTGAAAATTGAAAGAGCTTCTTGAAAAAGATGTCTTAGTTGGTCTTTCCAAGACGATGATCAGAGAGAGGATAGAAATGAACTGTACTTTAAAGAACTTCTGTAGTCATATGGAAAATTTTGCAAAATAATTTAGAAGTCTTTGATGTGCTTTATCTTAGAATTTGAACACTATAAGGTGTGCAGTCGAATAGTAGGATATTCTTACAGAGTTCATCTCATGGAATACTGCTTGCCCTCACCTGAAAGGGTGGTAACATAACAATGACTACAGCCTGAAAGCCTGAATAGATGTGGAGTCCTCCTTCCCAATTTCAGTGCAATGCATTCTCTTGTTTATCTATTATCCCACACGCACTTCTCACTTCCAGCACCAGATTTAGAAACCGCCTCTATCCCTAGTCTTGCTCCATGATGGAGGTACCTAAGCTGCTTCAGAAAAAGCTGCTGTGTCTGTACCATCCATAGACCACAATACCAGTCAGACACTGGCTGGAAGCAGTATATTTGTGCTTATAGATAGTGTGATGCTGTTCTGCTTAATTAATTAATCCAGCTTCCCAGCAGCACTGTGGGCTTGGACTCTGAAGCCCATTTGCTTGAGGGACTGCAAGGGACTGCCATGCCATTAATTAATCCAGCTTCCCAGCAGCACTGAGGGCTTGGACTCTGAAGCCCACTCGCTTGAGGGACTGCAAGGTGCCATGCTTATACATACCAGCAGGCACAGATGACTCCCGTTCCTCTGAATACTGAAGTCTGCACTTCAGGTTTTAAGCATTGGGGAAGAGTTTGAGGTCATCTAACCCAAACGAACAAAATTCATCTGACCAGATTTGAAACGTCTAAACTCTAGATGTCTATTTTAGAATAAGTAACTCTTTCTTACAAATGGAAAGAAAAAGACACCTGGAGAAAGTGGTTCATCTGACCTACTTCAGACACTAAGGATGAGATTAACTGTATGGTGGAGGAAGCCTGCTTCTCTACAGTGACCATAAAAGGAACACAGGGCAAGCAGGTCAGATGTAGATCAATCTTCAGATGCTTGAATTAGGACAGATGACTCATCTCAACAGCCTATTTCGATAGTTAACGTGTAAAAAACAGGCACCTCCAGAAGGTAATTCAGTCCATATCTTAGAAGGGTGGGTTTTGTTTTTTTTCTGAAATGCTAAAAGAGATCCAAAACAACATTTAAAAGGGATGCATACATTTTAGATAATTAAAATGAGATTAGGTGACTCCTAGGGAAGGTGTATACATTCTTTTGTCCCTTTATACCTTTTATAGTGGGAATATAAGACTTTTCATTGTGTTTTTCTCAGGACTTCTACATTTATAAAACTTGTGTATTCAAATTAAGAGTTTTATACTCTATGACGAATATGCAAGCTTTACTAAATATGAAGTGATTGTTACTTACTGCAGACGCCTACATGGTTATAAGCATAATGGCATAACATTACTTTCCTTCCTTACTTCTTGTCTTCTTATTCACCCACACTTCAAAATGTAATTCTGAAATACAGTGAGCAGTATAACCATAAGTTTCATCATAAATATTCTCTGTATGAGAAAAGACACTGGAGTGCTCTAATGCTGAAAGATGGAAGGCAATAGTGAGTAGAGATTTACACCCATGTCTCTAATGCAATATGATGGGATAAAAATCCAGGGTCACTTTGGAGCTGGGTACCCAGAGGATTCATGAAGCAGGAAAGAAGTAGGCCTTTCATCTACGGTATCTTGACTGCTTTCTAACCAAATACCAAATTGCCAGAAAAATGTTGACAAACTGGAGGGGTTTCAGAGAAAAAGGACTACAAAGGGTGCTAAGGAGTTAAGTGAAGTGTGGTAAAACAAGAGGGAAGACAATAGTAGCAATCTGAGGAAGAAAGGAGTTGTAAGCTGTATGATAGATACATCTGGTCTAGCATTAAGTGTTCTATCAAGCACGTTTTTCCCTGGGGTATTCCACTGCTGAAAATTAGCATGAACAGGCAATAAAAAGAAAGCAACACTCTTTTATAAATAAGGGCAAACCAAATCCCTATCATCTGAGCTACAAGCTACTGCTCTGTTATCTGTTGTCTAATGTGATTTATTCCTGTCAATGAGGTAGCTGGTTTTATAGCTTTCTTGTTTACTCCAGTGGAATGACTGGGCTTTCTGCCCAGTTTGTTTCTCCAGTCTCTATACTTATATGACACATACATCAGCAGCTGGCCAACTCCTGGCTTGCTAGAAAACAAGTAACACATCTCCATCTTTTAACATCAGTATGGTTAAAATCATACTCTTGCCAATAAGGCACAAACACAGTCTGAATTAAAATGGGCAGGGTGAAGATTTTGGGTGTTTCCTGGAGGCAGACTAAGGTGCCAAATTTTCCTCCAACGAAAAGTAAAACCCTTGAATAACTCGAGGATAAAGTGCATAACTTAGTGAGCTGAGGTCAATGCAATGTATGTGGATGGTCTAATGTGAAATCCTTGTTTTTATGGATGGACTAATATTACCAATATTAATTTTGTATTTTTCAGCCCTTTTTTTTCTAGAGTTAATGAAACTGGAGTTTCCTCCAGACTTAAAACCTGGCATTGACAATAAGGCAGTGTTGATAAGTACTAAAAGAAGAGAAGAATAAACAACCCCTCTGGAAAGGAACTAAAAGTCAAATTTCTACGGACCGTCTCTTGTATACTGCTACAGAACACAAGTATTTCCCAAACAGGACCAGTAAAAAATACTGGAAGGAAGCCAGAAACACAAGCTGCAAATATTTACAAAAATGGATATGCATTTTAGCAATCTGAAGTCATTGACCTTTTTCTCAATACAGCAAACGGAATGTCTATGTAAGCATTTAAGACTTAAGTGTCTTGGAAGACGTGCCTAGACTTAGATATAATTACTGGTGTAAAGAATTACCCAAGTCATTATAATGCACTAATTCATATAAATGTCACATTTCGCATGGTTTACGGTAAGCTGTGAAACAAAGTCACATAAAACATACCACCAGACAATCATTTTACAAGTATTACTAATGCAGAACTGATAAATTGCATTGGTAAGAACAAGAAAAAACTTGATATGGAAAGGGATATCACAGCAACATATGCACATAGATGCTGATGAATGTAAAGGACCAAGAAAATAGATGCCAAGAAAATAGGATTCATCTTGCCTATCTTTGGTGGCTAATTTTGAGCTCTCTTAGTTTCTATTGGTGCTGACAGAGATCTAGTAAACATAGGCAATGATATATAAAGGATGGTTTACCTGGTGGCTGTTTTGGACTGCAATGAGTTGCTCCCTAGACTCCATTGACTGGTGTTGACTAGATTGCTATTGACTAGACTGGAGCCAAGTCAACTGTTCACATGTAAGCATTCACCTTGTAGCTAAGCAGGTTAAGATGAGATTAACTGAGTCCATAATTTGTGGTATATTCTATATTATTGTTGTATGAATTCTAAAAAAATGAAAGGGAAAGACAAAGGCAGATATTGTTAAATTATGAAAATAGGATGAAAGAATCAAAATATTAAAAAACCCACTTGAAATTAACTATGCCGTTGGAAAATAAATGTTCCTCTCCATTTGACACCTGTCTGGAATGCCTTTTTTTTTACCCGTCAAGGTTATTTCACTGGGGATATGATTATATGACTAGATTAGCCATCAATTTTTTTATACAATTTTACATTTATATAATGTGTGCAATTACATTTTATATAATTATAATTAGATACTTTTATATTTCTTTTTTGTCATTGGCTATATTTTATTAAAATTGAAGTAGTACCGCAGCTTCATAAATCTCAGGAATTGTTCTTCGCTTTGGTTTGCTTTTTTTTGTATCCCAAAGCATCAAGACCGTATGCATTTTTGTAGCTATTCAGAAAGGAAATAGAATCTTTGATGACTTAATAAAATTAAATCAATCATAATTACACCATTAGGCTTCAGAGTAGATTATTATTATGAAGGTAACTTATCTTCTAAAAATAATATTTGCTTGGTATGGCTTGAGGTTTGAAAAACCAAATTCAGACCTCCTCAGGTGGTTGGTTGATGAGCAATAATTTTCCTGTGAAATCTAAGGATGGTTAAGGTTAAAAACATGTTTCCATTGCATCATGCTAAAAAAAGAAGCAATAAAAGAAAATTTCTTATGATCTGGTCAGCGACTCTGAGGAAACACCTTTTTCCTTGGAAACCACTATGAGGAAGAGTATTAGCAATGAGTCTGTTCTGTGGGGTTTGTACACAAGGGCTACTCACACACACACACTGAGCAGGGTGGTTTTCTGCTGACAGAAAGCATAGCTCAACTGGTTCAAACCTACTTTTTTTACTCCCCAGGAAGGTATAGCAGCCAGAAGCCTTGGACATGAAAAAGAGGTGAGGAGTATTTCCTCTGTCGTCCAGTTCAAGCTGCATTTCTGTGCAGCAAACAATTTAAGAACTGACTCTACTTACTAAAGTGAAGATGGCTCAACAGGGAGGTGGTGAGGGCTGCTGTCTGACAGGACTTTCTCCAGCATTTGACCATCTAAAGCATTTTCATGTTTTGCCACTAGAGTCAAAAACCTGAAGAAGACAAATCCAGTTCCTACATGACGGCTCAGAAAGGAGGTGGTCCCAGTCCCAGCTACAATCAAATATGCAACATGCTATCATGAATAGCTGAGTATTTTTGACAGCAAGACTGGGTACTATTGGTACCACAGCTACCACCTTCCAGCTCCATCTATAATGAAATAAATAAGGAAGTTTTTTTCTGGGAAAAGGCACTGGGAGGTCACTGAACCTGTGTGCACCATTTCCCAGGTCATCTCACGAATATAGGTTCACTGTCAGAGAAAAGATCATATATATTTTCAAAATTGTGTTATAGTACTGTATTTCATTTTTGTGCCATCCTCACAGCTGTCAGAGTGAATTGTGCGTGTGCGTATATCAAACTCTGTATCACGGGATGACTTCAGATGAGGTCAGATCTGCCTTGTAAAGACCTCAACATCCATCACCATTAGGAACTGTGTCTACCCTAACAAATAGTGTGATCTGAATAGTGTGATCCAAAAGGAACCAGTTTGTACAGTGAGATAGGTGGTGTGGAGGACTTGATATTCATACTATATATATATGTTCTTCCTTACACTAGCTCTAGCCTCAGCCCATGGACTCACTGACCATTGCCAGCTGAAAAGCATTTGATATATTTTGGGAATACATCTCCCGATTTAATTCATCTGAAAGAATGCCTTGAGTGCTGTGAGATTCATTCATGAAACACGGTGAGAGGGACAGTCAGAGCAGCTTCAAAAGTGCACCCACGTCTGAGCTAACATGCTACTACAGATACATCCACAGAAGAAGAGCAGCACCAAGAGCAACCCTCGCCAGCAAACACCTCAGCCTCTGCAGATGCCAGAGAGGTTAGGTGGGACTTTATAGGTCATAGTTCTAAACTCAGATATCTACATGCTGTCAGAGTCTGTTTTAGGTACCTCTGTATTTCAGCAGAGCAAGGACTCAGCCCCTCTGGGCCTTCATTCCTCAGGTGTAAGGTGGGAATGATGGCACTTCTCCCTGTCCAAGAGGAATCATGAAGATGAGGAAAAAATCTGTGAAGTATTTCAGATGCTATGGTGATGAAAACTAAAGTTAGACAATCTTTTATAACAGTACAGAAAATGCTTCATTAATCATTTTTAAAAGGCTGTCCAATAAAGTGTTCCAGGACCAATAAACTAGAAAAAAAAAAAACCAAAATGTAAATTACCCGGCGGGGGAAGGAATATACAAGGAAGCAGAGGAAAGTCCGCAGTGTTGCAGAGCTCAGGGAAGAGCTGTGATCTCCATCAGCCGTGACAGCAGCACAAGGGAGGATCTTTGGGCAGTGCAGGCAGGTGAGGCCATGTTATCACTCTGTTTTGCCTGCTGAGATGACTGTACTCTTGATAGCTCTGAAAGTCATAGAATCATAGAATCACAGAATGGTTTGGTTGGAAGGGACCTTAAAGGTCACCTTGTTCCAACCCCCCTGCCATGGGCAGGGACACATTGCACAAGACCAGGTTGCTCAAAGCCCCATCCAGCCTGGCCTTGAACACTCCCAGGGATGGGGCAGCCACAGCTTCTCTGGGCAATCTGTGCCACTGCCTCACCACCCTCACAGGGAAGAATTTCTTCCTAATACCTAATCTAAATCTACCCTCATGTACACATATTGATAATTCCCCACTGAGAAAGACGTGAGGCGATAGTGCAGAAAACTGTTTACTTGGACATTGCAAGAAGTGTGTTTTCTTCTGAAAAGACCGAAAAATTTCAGTAAGGTCTAATTTGTGGAAAACAAATACCAAATTCACCTTCTCTCAAATGGCTGATTAATCTTGTCCAATACAGAAGTAAACCATCAGGCCTTAGCTAACAGTTTGAACAGATTACACAGGAGCTAGTCACCAAGACTCATACCTAGATATTACTTTACAGGTTCTGTGAATAATGTGACATTTAAGAGAATTTCTTAGCAGTTGATATATCAAAACAAAGCAAGATTTAATTCCTTGAGTTTTCGAAGTTATATTCATAGATCTTACAAGTCCAAAACTTAATTCTGCTGGAGTTATTTCTTTCACTGAGATATTTTTGAAAGCAATGTGCCCTTCGCTCAGAGATTAAAGCAGACAACCTCTCTGTTAATTTAAATTTACAATACTCATTTGCTAGGCTATCACTTGTTTTCATTTTTCTAGACAAGCAGCTACTGTTCACCAGCCCGTGCACTTGAACCACAGATTGTATCTGCATGAAACTCATAATTCAAACCACAACAGCATGCAAGAGCCCATTTGGAAAATGATGCCCATCAGGAAGAGATTCATTTCTCTGCATGAATCTTTGGCAACACTCTATTCTTCATAATTTGTACTGCAACTGCTCTCGTTTACTGGCACTACAGGTGTACCTTTGTGTGTTCATTTTTAACTGTAGGTGATTAAGGAATAAAAAAATTCCCTCAATTATAAGTCACCTATTCCATCTTTGTCAGATTTCCTAGTGCTTGACTTACAGCTTTTTCAGTCTGAGTCAGCTTGACTATGGTATTAATGAGAAAACCAAGCATCATCAACCCTAGATCTTGAAAAGATCATCAGACTGGCATTTTGACGAGGAATGAGTACTACGAATTACAACTGAATGTGACCAAACCAAGTACCGTATCTTCACAGCATATAATCTGTATGAAATAAATGCAAAACCACATACATTTGAAAGAGTGGGACTTCGTTATCCAAAAACTTGTCTGTCCTCCTGGTCTCCTTAAACAGGGTTATTTAAAGATTTTGCGTAGGCTAATTTAGTCACACTTCCTCAATGCTTTTACTCAGAGATTATATATTTGAAAATAATTAAACATGTCTGAGAAAGAACTTTTCCTTGTGTTTCATTCCAAGAAAAAGAAAAAAAAAACCAAAACAAAACAAAAAGAATACGGAACTAAATACTCTTTAAAATTGATTCCTAGTAACTTATTCAAATGGTGCCATGGAGGATCAAAAGGTACACCAGTGTGTGGGGAATTATCAAGTTATTCACAAGCACTGAGATTAGGGTGCTCCACTGTTGATTGTACTTCTAGAGTACATATACAGAGTCTCAGGATGATGAGAAAAAAAGCAGGCCACTTCTTTCTCTGAAGGTGTTCTAAACAAAATGTAGGCAAATGTTTAGACTTCTTTTGATCCAGTTATTGTGAATACTTACAGTAAGGCAGTAAATATCTCTTCATGTATTCTTATTGCAGAAATGTACAACTCTTGAGACATACCAGTACGACAAATACTGATTATAACTGGACGCGTATCAGCAAATGTGAATTGGCACCTAAAGTAAATGCTGGCACAGCTATTGACTAGTTATAGTAACCTGGGGGAAAAAAAAAATAAATTGTATCTTGCGAATAGGTTATGTTCCTACCCATCCCAGCTACTTGCTGCTGAGAGTCTTTGTTCACTTAATATCCTTCTCTCTTGAAAAGCACAGATGTTCCAGGTAAGTGCAATTACACAAGTCAGAGGAGGAAGCCCGTGAAAAGAAACTCGATCTTCAGAGAAATACAGGATAGATGCAGAGCAGAGGAAAGATAATTCAGACCTGCATCCAAAACAAGCTTTTTCAAAGATAATTTGGATATTTCATTTAAAGCAGAAGCTTCATTGAATCATGTACAATTTGCATGTTCTCTTTACATCTCATAAATTTTGTTTTTCTCGTGGTAGAAAGGAAGTGGTAATCTTAGCAGCAAATTACTTTGGTGGAAATAATGCACTGGAACGCAATTCAAAACAGTGATTTTATAATACCTTACAAGCGTTGTAAGTAGTTGCATTTGAGGCTAAGTCACAGGTTATGTGAAGGAAGATTTGAGGGAAGCACGGGGAAATCCAACTGGATATGTGTGGCTTGACGAAGCCCTGCTAACTGCCTTTGAAGCAAAGTGGCACGCTAGTGCAGGCACACTGGTTTTGGGACCTGAGTTGACATCTCTGCGCAGCACTGCACTGTGCATACCCCTTTCCTTGGAGAGGCTCAAGAACTTATGAGGAGATGCAGCACCATAGCTTTGACAGCTTTCCACACAGCCATAGCTATGATTCCTAACGGAGCTTTGAACATACTTAGACAAACTGACAGCAATAAAGGGTGAGATTTAGTTGCCTACCTGCCTTATCGTACCTGGCCTCCAGCAGGCCACTTTAGACACCCTGATGTAGCTGTGACATCTGTGCAGGGTTGGCAAATCTAACATAGGAGATGCTTTGCCTTTGGAGTGGCAGCTGGAGGACAAGGGGGTTATCCCATGGCACCTGAGTGGCATTAAAGATCTATGACTGGGTCTTGGAATCCTTCCCAAACTGTCATAGTGCTTCAGAGCAGTGACTTGCTTTGAAATATATTTAAGAACTAGCAGGAGAATTGGAGAAATAAAAGCACTATTAGGGTGCACTTTTTATCTTGCGATTTTTGTACTTCTGTCATTATCATAATTCTGGGAAATGACAACTTTTCAGAACATGTTGTTTTGTCCTTTTAAACTTGTCTTCTTAACTACAAGACAAGTTTTATTTTAAAATATCTGGGAACAGAAAAAAAGCATTAATAAAGACTGTCTTACAATGATTTGTGTTTTCTTTTGCCACCTCTCCCTCCTTAATCTTGAACTATTAATTTCATAGTTACAAATAATCAGTAAAAGATTTGAGAAATCTCATTGCATATTTTGGCCTCTGGCCCAATGGACAGGGCATGCTTGAGAGAGGCACTGAACTTGGGTTTTCCGCTTCATAATTAATTGCTCTAAATACCTGGCTACAGTAAAAAAGGGGATCTGTAGCCCCTGCCACTGAAAGTAGTGTGTCTTGCCCTGTTCTTCAGAAAACTTCTGGTAGCAGCCTGCTCTAAGGAAGAAATTTGGGCTCTGGACTCTACATGAATAGAACTTAATAATCCTTACCTGGGGTCCAAAATGCAAAGTTTAGACAAATATTTGTGCTCAAAGGCTTTCCAGATGTTTGGCAGTCTCAGGTACCCAGCTCCTCCCACACACTCAGGCAGGACCATTTGCAGACAGCACATTCTGATAAAAGGAGCCGAAGCAGTGATGCTAATGTGCAGTTGCACCTCCCTTTCATACACTTACGATCTTTACTGGACTGGCTCCAAATCCTCAGCAAGGGTCGGTCTTGTTGCCATTAAAATAAGTGAAAGTTTTCCCACTGAAATCAATATAATGAGAATCAGAGTCATTCTCATTAAGTACAATTCCCATAGATTTAAGAGCCCATCATTTTATACTGACTGCTTATCAGTCAGTATAAAAAATGGACCTCATTATGGAGAAAACCAGCACTGAGCTTTGCATTTTCAAAGCATAGTTTAAATATGAACCAATTAACTTCAAAGTTTTCACCTGATGCAGTGACAAATCATGATGACAAACACGCTAGTGCTAGTTATGAGTCTCACTAACCCAGTCTCCATGCCTTGGAGTTAAGTCTGTAAAAAAGTTTTGAAAGAACCAAAGGTCTACAGTTGTGGTTTATAAGGGAACATGAATCATTTATACAAAGAAAAATAATGAAAGGATTTTACTCAGAAAGGTATTTGCCTTTATGCGCCTTGATGTTAGAGCACCAGTAAGTTTATATGCTGCTAAGAGAAATGAAGGGAATAGGACAGTTTCTGAGGACATAAAAGAAGCTTTTTCTTATTCTCCCATAGTTGCCAGAAATTTTGTGACTGATATTTTGTATGATTAAAAACAAAGAGAAGGAATCTACAGTTATCTCCAGATTTTACATTTTTTTTTCTATTTGAAAAACCATGTTTAAAATCTCTTGTCCACTGCTTTTAAGGTTGAATCTTCAGAATTTTTTTTGTGCATGTCCCCAAAATGTCACCTTCTTTAATGTGGAATGAGCATCCCTGGACATTCTTTGCTTTTCTCAATGTTTTGGAAGCTAGATTAGCAAGAAGTAATTTCAATTAATTGAGAAAACCAAATTGTAAGAACTAAGAACGAACAGCCATTTTTGAAAACAAAACAAAATAAAACCCTAAAAAAATGACCCAAGACTTTTCACTACCTCTTTTCCTAAACTAAGTTAAAGCTGGTCATCTATGTGGGAAGACTCCTGATGACTGAAAAAAGTCAAATGTCAGAGACATTTGCAAGAAGAACAGCATGTCAGCCTCACCTTAGTTCCTGGGAAGGTGGTGGAGCAAATCCTCCTGGAAGCCATTTGCAAGCATGTGGAAGGCAAGAAGGTGACCTGGAAGCGCCAGGGTAAACTATGCCTGACCAGCGTGGTTGCCTTCTGAGCCACGGGCAACAGAAGAGCAGTAGATATCATTTAAGTTGACCATGACAAGGTCTTTGATGTAGTATTTTTACAGCCAAATTGTTGAGATATCATTTGGATCAGTGGACTATAAGATATATGGAAGACTGGATCACCAAGCTCAAAGGATTGTGACCAGCAATAGAAAATCCAACTGGTCACTAGCTACTAGTGATATCTTTCAGGAATCAGCTCTTGCCCAATGCCCTTTTAAGTCTTTATTTGAGATCTGCACAGTGGGACAGCATGCCCTCTCAGCATGTTTGTGGAGTTAAATTGGGTGTTATTTGCAGGCAAAGATGAGTGGGTGCTATTTGCAGGCATGTTGACATGCTGGAGATATGGGCTGATAGGAAGCTCACAAAGGGGCTGGACATCAAGTTTAGCAAAGGGAAATGCAAAATCTTGCACCTGGGGATGAATAGTCCCACGTACCAGTATAGGTTTGGGGTAACTGGCCAGAAGGCAGTTTTGCAAAAAAAGGACTTGAGGGTTGTGCTAGACAAGATCTTGACCACGAGTCAGCAATAGTCCCACGAACCAGTATAGGTTTGGGGTAACCGGCCAGAAGGCAGTTTTGCAAAAAAAGGACTTGGTTGTGCTAGACAAGATGTTGACCATGAGTCAGCAGTGTGCAGAGATCATAGAATCATAGAATATCTCGAGTTGGAAGGGAACCATAAGGATCATCAAGTCCAACTCTGTGCTTCTTGCAGGACTACCTAAAACTAAACCATGCAACTGAGAGCATTGTCAAGACACTCCTTGAACTTTGACAGGTTTGGTGCTGTGACCACTTCCCTGGGAAGCCTGGGAAGCCTGTTTCAGTGACCAACAACCCTGTGAGTGAAGGACCTTTTCCTAATGTCCAATCTGAACTTCTCCTGATCCTGCTTCATACCCTTTCCATGTGTCCTATAGCTGGTCACCAGAGAGAGGAGCTCAACATCTCCCTCACCACTGCCCCCCTTGAGGAAGTGGCAGACTACAACGAGGTCCCCCCTTCTCTTCTCCAAGCTGAACAAACCAAGTGATCTCAGCCACTCCTCTCAAGTCTTGCCCTTGAGACATTTCACCATCTTGGTCACCCTCCTCTGGACACACTCTAATAGTTTGTTGTCCTTCTTATATCAAGGTGCCCAAAACCGCACACAGTGCTCGAGGTGGGGCCAAACCAGTGCAGTGCTGAGCTGCACAATCTCCTCCCTTGACCAGTTAGCTATGCTGTGCCGACTGGCTATGCTAGATGAAGGCTAACCACATACTGGGCTGTCTTAGCAATACAATTACCCAGCAGGTTCAAGTAAGTGATCCTCCACCTCTCTTTAAGCACTTGTGAGACCACATCTATAGAACTTTGTGCAGTTTGGGACTACCCTGTGCAAGAAAGAATCTGTTGTACTACGACAAATGTAGTTGTGGCCATCAAGGTGGTCAGAGGCTGGAGCACTCAACGGATGAGAAGAGGCTGAGGGAGAGAGGTCTGTTCATCCTGGAAAAGAAACTGTTTCAGGGGAACTTACTATTGTTTTCACTGACCTACTAGGAAAGTGTAGAGAAGGCTGAGCCAGATTCTTCTCAGAGATGCACAGTGATAGGAAAAGAGGCCATGGACACAAGTTGAAACATAGGAAATTCCAGGTGTAGGGGAAAATTTTAGAGGAAAAGGTAGCTAAATTTTGAAAGAAGTTGCCCAGACAGATTGTTGAATTTCCATGCCTGGTGATACTCAAACTGCAGCTGGACACAATCCTCAGCAATATAGTCTGACTGGACCTGTTTTGAGTGGGGTATTAGACTAGATGACCACCAAGGGTTCCCTCCAACCTAAATTATTCTGTCATTCTGTGAAAAGAGGGCAGAATGGCGGAAAGGGCTGGAGTACACCCTTCCCCAGAGAATAGTGCTGGATAGAGTAAACTCTTGTACCTAGGAGTTGGGCATAACTCACTGCTGAGTTATTGAGTTACAGCCCTACCAACTAATTTCCCGTACTTTTAGTGCACGTCCCCTTCTGTTGACAATTAGCATTCTCTGGTGAACAAGCAGTTTGCAATGAAAACTGGTTACAGTGCTTCTGTGCTTCTAGCGTAAGTCTTTTTTCACTTTGTTTTGTTTTCTCTTTGTACACTCATTTCTGCGCTTCCATAAGAACAAATGAGTTTGCTAAGGTACAGTTTTCAGTTTTAGGTGCCTCTCACCCCACATCTTAGAAAACCAAATAAGCTGCAAAGTGGCAAATGGACCTAACAAAGAAAGGCTTATATATAGCAAGGTAAGGCAAATGAGAAGAAATACAAATATTATTACAGTGACAAGTTCTGAATGGCACCCACGAAAGCAGGCTGAAAGAGAGTGTGTTTTTGTTCCCCAGAAAAGGAATGATAATTTTAATTTGAAGAGCAGAACAATCTAAAAAAATGAGGATTCCTTTAATTTTACATTTCAATATGACTTTAAAAAAAAGTGACATAAAAAACCTGGAGCCTTTTTTGTTCCTTTAATTATAGCTTGTAAAGTCATTACCATGAATATCTTAATCTTTCTAATGATCATTGTCCTCTTAATATTTCTTTGCATAATACACCATCAAAATTGAAATTCAAGAGTAAATTTTTTAGCTGTGAACCATTTTCCTGTTGAATGTCATGATCTGCAGTCTATATGCACCATTTTCCTGCTGCTTTCTCTCTTGTAGATGTGTAGGTGAACTGTAGTAATTCTTTCTTTGCAAATAATGATGTTTTTCTACTTGAAAGCCCTTTTTTTCTCCACTCAGACTTCCCAAGAGAAGCTGAAAACTGTTTGTAAATTAGTATGATTTGATTCTTTTCTCCAAGGAACTTCAGACATTTTTGATCCTGGAGGTGCCTCTGGACTTGCTCTGTCTCACAGAGAAGGCTGTTATATCCCATCCCGTTGTCCCCAAGTTGAACACTACAGTCTATTTAACTAAGCTACTTCTTCCAAATAGAAAGGTCTTGATCTGCTAGTCTGAAAGGGTCCACCATTTCTTTTGGTAATTTCATCTCACGATTAAAAACTTGCACCTGACTTCTAATTTAAATGTGTCTGATATCAGCTTTCAGCTACTAGTACTCTATTAGGTTAAGGAATCTTTTCATACATAACATTTTTCTTCCTAGGGTGGGTCTTAAATGTGGCGATCAAGTCACTATTTCATCTCCTTTATGACAATTTTTTTGTCATATGCCATATTACTGTGCACTTTTTTTTGTAAATCTCACCCTAAGAGGCCTTTTCTTCAGTCTCTTGAATAGTTTTTCACTCAGCCTTCTCCAGTTCCTCATTGTATTTGACACCAAAACCAGAGATTTTTTTTTTTGTCTTATTCACAATTGATGTTGAGAAGCCCGCTTCCATATTCTTCTTCATTTCTTCTTATGTATTGATAGGAAGATCATATCAGTCTTTCCACTCCCAACATTACACAGTAATACTGCCTTTACTCTCCCTGAAGTCTTCCGAGAATATTTACCTTCTACAGTAGCATCTCCCCTTCCCTATATTGTTTTATCTTCTTTCTTCCTAAACGCACACTCTCAGAGGGTATTCACCTGACCAAAGGTATTCTCCTGATCAAATCTATATTTACAATGTAGGTGCCCACACCTGGACTATCACTTCCAAGATAAAAGTACAGATGTTTCTAAGGACCTACCACACTTATCCTGAGGAATGTGTTTAAGGTAGGCCAGGTGAAATCATGCCCTAAATGACGTAGTCTCTGTTGATGATAAAGGCAGCTGAGGTGGCTAGCTCTGATGTGGACAACTAGTAGGCATATAAAATGAGGTGTCACCCATCATGCTTGCTTGCACTCGCGTCATTAAGGAACCACATTATGCTATATTACTTCTCCTCCTTCTCATGCTGAAATATGTATTTAACACATATATAATAAATATATATAAAATGATAGTAATTTCTTCAACAGTCTACAACACTCACAAAATGCATTGGCAGTGATGTTATAATTGCTTCCAGATGAAGCATGAAAATTTGAGTATGTGATGTTTAGCAGTAATGCCTGAAGAATCACTGACTAGCTGGGACTGCCCTCTATTCCCATCAAATGTCATCAGGTCATGACCACAGATACCGGGTAGCCAGCAATCTCTAGTGCAGTAGTGAGTTTACTTTTACCTTTCACAAGAAGGTCTGGAAGAGTTACCTTATGTTGTGTGCAATATGTTTTGGATGTGAAATGTAATCCTTCTCTTTTACAAATTGGTATGAACCACTGGCTATATACGATTGTCAGTATCCATCTCGAAATTGAAGCTCCTGATGAAGTCCATGTGATTTCTTTCCATGCATTACAAAGGAATATTTAATCTCATCTCTTATTTATACAACATCTTTGCTGTGCTCCAGTACACTCAAACCATGAAACAAGAGCCTAGCAATTTACAAACTCCCCTTCCCTATTTAGGCAACAAAAATAACTGGCTCTCTTTTAAAAGGTGATGACTCTTTAAACGTTTAACCTAGTGATTGCTATAAGACACACATCTAAAGGATGGAGATAAAGAAATCTATGGTAGTAATTTTAGTGCTAGGAGAATAGACTGCATCTTTCCTCATAGTCGCTGAGACTTCTGTGTCTTATACTTTTATTTGTGTGATATCAAGGGATAGTAGTGGATGGATTAGTCTGAACACTGCTTACATTCCTCTGGTGTACAAATCGACCTTGCTCACCTCTGGAGCACCACTGAGACTTTTTATCTGTTAAATCCTCTGTTCCTTCCTTCCACTATGGCACAGTGGGTTGACATTGTGGGTTAGAGTCATCTCACCTAACTTTTTTAAGCCTGCGGTGTTGATGTCCATGTCTGCCCAGGCTCAGTTTAGAGTCACTGGAGCTTGCTTCCTATGACTTATTTTAAAAACACCCATGTTAAGATGAATTAAATCACACATAGAAAAGCCTGCTTCTCTCTGCTGATGATAAGCCCAGGACATGAAAGTCTACAGCGTAAATCTGGACATCTGGTCAGGTGAGTCCCAGACGGCATGTCTGACTGTAATTGGGACCGGTTGAAAGGCTTCTGTCAGTCCCCTGCCCTCGGTGGTAACAGGGATGACAGGAAGCAAAACAGAGAAGAGGTTGCTTTGCTTTGAAATGCTAACTAAATACAGCAGTGAGTCAAAACTAACCAGTACAAATGCACCTCAGTGGAAAATGAAAACTGTTCTAAGTCATAGCAAAAGTCCTCTCAACTACTGAAACCAGAGGCTGTTCAGTTTTCAGATTCAATTTAGAGGTAACATTTTCAGATGAAAGTTTTGATTCAGGTAAAAGTCTGGGCTCATTTTCTGTTCAGAATAAAAAGTTTTCAACTGATTTATTTAAACGTTAACATTTAGAATCCAAATGCTCTAACTATGTAAAATGACTTCTATGTTTTTCCAAAATGTCTCTGAAAAATGGAACTGAAAATATTCAGAAGGCAGCAACACAGCTAAAACAGATTATTCAAGTGTGAATTATTCAGTTTAGTTCCAGGCAAAAAATATTTGTAAAACAATAGATATCACAGTGAAAAAAGCACATTGGCAGCATTTGCTGTTGCATAATCATTAAGTCTTCAAACACTTGTATTGCTCAGAAGGTAAAGATAAGTTATGTCATCAGGCATGATCGTGCTCACATGGCTTCTGCTTCCCATGGCAAATGGCCTGGACAACAACAGCAGGTAAAGACAGATCTGAGACAGTAAATGATGCATGTGTGCACACGTGTGTGTGGGGATATAACACCCTGATTCTACGGAGGGCATCGTGCTAAAGAGGAAAATGACTGTCTGCTGGATTAAATGATAACCAGGGAGTTGCACAGACACTTTTGAAGCAGAAACAAAGAAGTCGGTTTTAAAATGAGTATAAAAGAAGCACAAATTACTTGTATCAGAGGAAAGAGCGCTTGAGGTAGGAACAGAGTATCGGTCAAAACCTTGGTGGCCCTGTGGCTCCAAAGCCCCTGCCCAGGCAGCCTCCCTGGGGTATACGGGACAGGGATGCAGACAGCACCCAGAGGGGGTGGCCATGTGGGTGCAGTGCAGAGGGACCCACGCCTCGGGGTGGACCCACGAGGGCTTCCTCGCTGTCACGGAGGTCTGTGGGGTGCTGGGAGCAGTGGCGGTGACATGCAGCTGCATCTCTTGCGTGCACGCATGTGTGAGATCAGAACTTCCTGGGATCAGCTATAGAAGGGTGTTTAGAAAATTGTAGGTGTTTATTAAAGTTTTGTAGCTATCTAGTTTTGTGCTTTATCTGTTACATTACCAATATTGATTCTGTATATATGGTTCATGGATTGTGAGTCAATGATGCGTCATTAATAAATCAATAAACTGTTTCAATTCTGATCTAATTCAAACCATGTGAACAGTTTTTCCCTGTGGTATTAGAAAGATTTGCAAATAAACATTTCAGTCTATACTGCCATCCCCATAGTGTCTTTGTGAGCTGTCCCAGATTAACGCTCTTGGCTCCACAGGAAGTGAGGTCCTTTTTTTTTAAAGAAAAACCACATTAGAATTGCAAACTCCTCAGCCCTGCAGTAGACACTGTCCACGGAGAGAGACAGTGGGCTGCAGCTCCTGGAAGTGCAAGCAAGCAGAGGCGTATTTACGAATGACTGGAGGAAGGTAGCTCTAATCTATCTTTCTGTCCTGTGCTTCTCTATTGATTTGCCAGAGAGCAGCCAGTACAACCCCGCATTGCCCAGATTTCCAAGGACTCTAGGCAGTATTTGTTCCCAGACACACTTGGTGTCACCCTGAATGACTCCTTCCACCAAGACTGGACTGCTACCACAGAGCCTTTATGGCTGCACAAACTGTGGTTTTGTCATCGAAATGATCTACATAAGCAAATGAAAACAACTGACAGCAGCTTTATGCTACAGCAGAAGAGCCTGGTTTGGAGGATGCATGAGTATTTGGGATGGGGAGGACCCAGACATGGAGCATTTCTGGTGCCTCTGTACTGGTACCACAGCATTCTCCTTGTCTGAGTCAATTACAAGCAGAATCTCTCTCACTTTTGGTAAAGCACCATTAACAGCCACTGCTGTAATATTATACTTACAAGTTTTTATATTCTTTCCTTTCTTCATTTCTTTTGTGACGGTAATTGATTTTGAAAGAAAAATGTAATGTCAGCAGGACTTACCTTGCCCTCCAGGTATCTCTATAATGGGCATAAGTGCACAGCCAGGAGCTAGTCCAGCACCTCACAGCTATGTTAACAGGTAACAGCCTTTTTCCGGAAAATAGTTATGCTATCACTAATGAAAAAAAAAATATCTGTGGAAATACCGGAAAATTACAGCAGAGAAGCAAGTCAGTCCTTTATAATTCTGTAATTTGCAGAGGGAAAGCCTTGTGTCTTATCTGGCACTATTCTGGCAGATCTAACCTCCAAGAAAATACAAGAGCTGTTTAAAGAGACTTGCTTCGAGACAGCCAGTGCAATGGCCTCACGCAATGGCCCTCTTCTCCAAGTGCAGCCCTGAAAGAAATCTCCAAACTTTCATAGCAGTGCAACTGATGCACAGTCCCTGCATACACAGTACCTATCAAATAAGCAGGATAATTAGTAACTGACCTCTGCATTTAGTCAACCAAATACAAGCAGTTACTTGCTTCTCTGTTCTGAGAATGTTTCTTTATTCTTCTCCCATAAGCATTTTTCATGAAAGTAGTTGCAAGACCAAGGCTGCTTGCCTCCTTTCATAGATACAGCTAAGCTGTTCCCAGCCTCTCCAGTCCTGGGGATTCCCAGGTTCATTTAAACCAGTCTAGATTTCATTATAACACAATGGCAGCTATGTTAGCTAGGTTTGACTGGTATAATTCAGAGTAAAAATTTATGGGTTTGACACTAGATGTTCCCAGTAGGAAGAAGAGGCTGCCAGGTCTGGACAGTACATAGTCTGTACACGCACAGCACATCAGCTTCTGTTCTGGTGAAAACCAACAAGCTGTTGATATCAGTGGTGTAAACTGATCTCACCAGAAATATTCTGATACCAGTGCACAACTTGTAGCAGTATTTGCTTTTGTGGCTGCCTGGCTTTTCTGTTGCAGGTAAATTTTGCAGATGATGAAATCCTGACTTTCGAGTCAGAGAGAAGAGAATGACTTTAGGGAAGTTGGTGGAGCTACATATCTACCCGATGGAGAGCAGAAGAGGGGCTAGGACATGCAAACTGGAGCACTGATGCAAAGTGAGGCCCAGCTGCAGCTGGTTTGTGCGTAACGGCTATCCAAGAGGTGCAGTGTTTAGTATTCAGATGCTACGCTTCTAAGTTGCCAGGATCATCAGGGGAGATTAAGATGTCAAAATCTGACAATCTAGACAATTAAAAGCTTCCAGTGCTGGAGCCCATGAAGTAAGAGGGAGGTGCAGATGAGGGAAGAAAAGAGAGGAGGAAGATTTAATGATTCCTTCAGGGAAATTAATTTCCATCATCACCTTTTGCATTTTTGCCAATTTCCGGTTGACAAATGCATGCACAAAAAGGAGGAATTTTAATAAGTGTTTATGACAGCATTCTTTCAAATTAAGTTAATCATATTAACCTCTTGTGGGCCCTAGCAAAGGTTCTAAATCAGTAACGCTTTGTAAGTCTGTAAGGTAAAACAGCTGTGTCTGGAGTGGGAGAAAGAGCATAATGCCTGATACATATGAGAGGAGTCACAGCACTGCCTTGATTATCACAGCACTGTCCAACAAATGCTTGCAAAAAGTTTTCCCTTGAGATACATTTACAAGTTCCTTAAAATGGGGCCTGGTGTCTACTACAAGTCTTGTGAAATTGCAGTCTGTGCTAATTTTCCTTACTCCCGTGAAGCCCCCCATGGTCTGACAGGTATTCCAGTGCTGACTTAAATGGGGGCAAGATATTACCGAGATACGTCTCCACAGATTTACAGTGAAAAATTTTTTCTTTTTCTTAACATGTAAGTTTTTTGCCCAAACATATGTGCTTTTACTATTCTAATGTTAGGCTGGTGCTGCATTTGCCCAACAATTTAATCTGGGTTTTGCTGTTGATTTGAGTTGCTTTTCTGATGTTCTCAGAGGCCTGCAGATCCCCTCTGGATGTGTCAGATCCTCCTTGCTGACCTCCCAGGAGAGCAGGCTCAACACCATGGTGCAGTTTTCCACAGCATCTTCCTCTCACCCTCTGCTTACAACATTTCCACTTTGTTCAGATCACTTGAATACACCCCGAACCATCTACTCCCACCACGGCAGCCCTCCAGCTGGCTGCATCAGGGACACAGACCACCTGGGTTTCAGTCTCAGTGCCCCTGAAGAGTTACGCATTTTGTGCATAGCTGAAGGGCCTCAGCAGATGTGAAGAGCACCCTCCATCCTATACACCAAGCTGTCTGAGGATAAGGCTCTTTTCCTGGGGTGTGATTCAGGAGAAAGGAAGATTTGTGTTGGGGAGGCTGAAGAGTTTCAGCTGAGCTGAAGTTGTTCTCCTGGTTCCCCTCCCTCCTGGTGAATTATTTAACCTTGTGGGGTAACGAAAAATTCATTGCTTTGCTTTGATGTAACTATCAGTGGGGCCTGACTCCTGTCTTACACCAAGATTACCAGATTCAAAAGTTGATAGCTTTTTGCACTTAATTTCAACCCTGTTTTTCTCCTTGTGTTTAAGAAAAGAGAAATAATAGAACAAGGTTAGAATGTTCATCCATCAATAGTTACATTTCTCTGACAAATTTTGCCATGAAGTAGCTGTTGAAGTTATTTTTAAATGCAGTGATACCCATTGCAAACATTATGTAGGAAAAAAAACATATCTGTGGGCTGGAAAGAGATTGTTTATGTATCCTTTTTATCTATGTACTTATTTTAACACCATTGTGCCCAAAAATGCCAAAATCCATTTTCTGAGACAGGGAATTCTCAAACAGAAGGGAAAAGTAATTAAGGATGAGGGATTCTACACTGGAAATTAATAACTTCTCATTAACAGTGCCTAGTGAACTTGCATGGATCACATTCCTTGGACTACATCCATAGTATTATTATTACTACCATTGTTTCCCGGTCCAGGTTAGGGCCACCTAGCTGGGTGACAGGACAAACCAGGCACACGTACACACACTTGCTTCATGATGTCTGTTCTTACAGGGAGGAAAGCCTGGTGTGGGGGCTGAGCAGATGCAACAGGGTGGTCCAGGAGACCCCTGCGTGGTGGAATCAGTAGGACAGAATCAGAGACAATGTTGGAGTGAGCATTAGTAAAGCCAGGTACGGCTTTTGGTGCTAGCCACTACACTTAGAAAATGAGAATTACTGCTAGAAAGAGCTTACAACCTGGAAAATAAGATGTATCTGTAGGGTGGTGGAATTTGAAGTAGTATAAAAGTTTATTTGTTGGATGATATTTGTGGAACAGTTGTACAGACGTGAAAGCCAAATAGTGGCAGGTGGCAGGACAAGCAAGGATTTCATTGTATTGCTGCAGTCAAGGGTAAATGATATTTATAAAATAAAAAAGAAAATGGTTAAAAGGAACAGATTTAAAGTTGTCATCCTCCTACACATGTAAACTTTGTTGAATGGAGCAGAACATAACTACATGCTGTCAACAGTTAATTCCTAGCCATGGAAGAAGTAGGTCACTGCATTTTTAAGTACAGATTCCTTTTCCAAAATATGAGTGGATTAGCTGATTTAAGAATGAGTGTTACCCTTTCATTCAAGTCAGAAGCCTGCAAGGGATCTGTGTGTACTTGACTGATGCAGTGTCACAGCCATGCAAGTTACATGCTTTGACTTTCACTGGCTCTGCTGAGATACAGATGGAAAGTAAGAGCTTGCAATGTGTCAGACAGTGAGGCAAAGGACATTAGAAGGGAAGACTGAAGTGGGAATGTTGGTGACTGGCTTTCCGGCTTGCTCTTAGGAAGGCCTCAGCCCCATAGGAATCTTCATAGCAGCTGTGGAGAAAACAATGGGAGAAAAAATGCAAGTGCCATGAAGCTCTGGTACTAACAAGAACAACAACAAAAAACAAAAAAAGGAAATTTAGGGAGACAAAGCGAACAACCAGCTTCTCCATATCAGCCTGTCAGCCTTGGTGTATGGCACACATTGCACTGCCTTGGCTGCCTCAGACCAGGTACCATGGCAGGAAGCAAGGCCAATGGCCAATGACACACATGTGTAATTTGCTGCAAGTTTTGACTTCTTGTCTTGGTAGACGCACAGTTTTTCAAAGAGGTCATTTTATAAGTGCTCATTCACTGGACACATTCATGGAAGAACATGTTTTGCTAACATCTCCCCCTTCCTAAAAGTGTCTAAGGTATCAGAAGCTGTTCCACGCACCTTGTGTGGCCACTGAAGCTGAGCCAGGGAGCAGATCTTTCCCAAATGGACTTTTTTTCTCCAGCCTGGTAAGATGCCATACAGCCATTGCACTGTTGAGTGCAATATGCAATGTGTCCAGCACTAACTATGCCTGATGAAGGAGCCACTTCTCTTAACATGTTGTTCGTGTTTCCAGTCTCAAGGGCTGTGTACCTAAGCCACGTGTACATAATTGTATTATAGCTCTTACAGTGACATGTAAATCCCTTTTTTAGGGTCAGACCTTAGGAATTTAAGTGTGATTGACTTACAAAGGTACTCAAGATTCCAATAGACTATTGAAAGATTTAAACCAAGACTTAGGAGCCTGAGTTGTTTAGATGCCTCTGAAAATGTGACCATCAAAAGTCTCTGTTAAAGTCAACAGAAGTTGCAAAACTGACATAGGTCAAAAATCAGGCCAGAAACACAAGCATTCAGTGGATTCTTGTTTTATACTCTCTCTCTTGTATTATTTTACATTTTGCTTACCTAAGAAGAAAAATAGCAAAAAAAACTTACTTGCGGCAATTGTTAAACAAGTATAATTTTTTTTTTTTTTTTTTAACACTGCAATGGCACTTATTGGATCTTTTTCTCTTCATCAGTTTCTCACAGCTATACTTGAATGTTGAGTGTGGACTCAGGCAGTTAAGTTGTCCTTGCTGACTTCTTATAGGCAAGTTGATAGTGGCAGACCCAGAAAAAATTAAAGTTTTCATTACAAAGAAATATGTTTAGTACAACATCACTTCACTATGTCAGCTTAGGTGCAGTTCCACTTGAAGTGTCAGTTAATTTTAATAGGCATCAGATGCCCTTTAAATTTCCATTTAGAAAACAAAAAAGCAGCAAAAATCCATAGACTGAGAGCAGCCTTCAGAAGGAGTGGTAGAAATCCACAGACCTGGGCTGGCAGTCTGAACGTTTCACATTGCATCTTGCTGGCCAGCCACACTGACTGAACATTTTTGACTCCTGATGAAGAAAGCCTTCTTCACAGCTTCTCTTCAAATCCTCAACCACTGTACCTCTCTCTTCAGACTGGAGCTGCATGGGTGCAATTGTCCATATCTCCACAGCTCCTAGAAAATCAGGCTTTTTTTCATGATCAGGAACCAGTAGGAAGTAACTGGAAAGAATGCAAAAAACTTTATAAGAAGCTGAATTTCCTAACCCCCAAATTTCCAAGCCTGTGTGGCCAGAACTGACTCTGCTGTCAGGTTAAAGCATGCAGACTTTTCTCAGTGTTTTGCGTTAATGAACAGGGATTAATTTTACTGAAGAAAGTATTAGTGGTATTTAGAGATCTCATGGGAACAGTTATGTACTGTTCTTGGCAGAATTCCTTCATCATCTAGTTAATAACTTTAGTTTCCTACACTGTTGACCCAGAGATATCTTTGAGGGGAGATGGATCATGAAATTAATTTTTCTTCTAATCTTTGATTAAACACAACAATGACTTACTTGGACTGACATAAATATTATAAGACCTGTTTCAAGGCAAAAGACCTCAGGAAAGGATGGAATATCTTTCAGTTACAAAGCTTTTCCTTATGTGTTCATGGTGAAAGAAATTTCTCATTGTGGTAAGTGGTTTCCGCAGGCTCTTACTCTAAACTGAATGTTAGCTTCAGGACTGAGTTTAGTCAATAAACTACTTTGTCAAAGAGGTAAATACAATTAATCCTCATAAGTAGATTTTAGTAGTTTTCTGGAGTTAACACGACCTAGTGTAAGGAACTTCATGAAGTTACATGATGATAGGACCATTGTCTTCTATGTGCAGTCTCTATTTTGAGATTGCCAGGTGCTAAATTTGAAAGAGAATTCTGCTCTGTCAGAAGCAGAAACAAAAGCAATAGCCACTGGATTCAAATTTTTGATGTGTTCTAAATCTGCAAAATGTCCTTTGGATGGTGGTAACTAGGATCATTTTACTTCTCTACATAAAGAAAAAAAAATCCCTACACATCTGAAATACTAAGCAGGGCACTGTGCACAAACTCAATAGTAGCAGTCCCATCTGTTCCCCAGAGCTTACCCTGAAAATTCATGTTAACTGAAGTGACTGAGTGCAGAGATCCAGCTGACTCTGATCTTGCCTTTGCTGTGTTGGAAGAAAACACTGAATGCAGAAACCTCTACCTTGGATAGACAGACAGTCTTGGCCTGTTAGACACACTCATCCAATAAATTCGTCATAGGGAAGAGCTATAAAGGCTCTGCTTCTTGGGGAATTCTTGACCAACTATTTTTTATTTTGAAATACTGAACTTATTATATTTGTGCCCTTTTTCTTTGCAATACAGAGGAGAACTGAAAGGTTGTTATAAAATGTGACCACTATATTTTAATTGAACAATATTTTCATTAGCTTTTGAAGGCTCAGCCTTACAAATACATGTTCTTGATCACAGAACTTGTAATGCAGAAAAAGCCTGACAGATTGGAAGTAACATAGATGACCAATAGGATTTTATTAATCCTCCAACATCATCTCTACTTAGCATTAAGGATCAATTACTCTCCATTCAACCTGATTTGGCTTCCATAAGTCAACACTTAAGTAAGCCACCTAAACATTCAGAATCAGTCCTTCCCAAATACCCCAATCTTTCCAAAACTAAAATGAAACAAATCTCAAAAATGTCCATCATTTCTAAAAGAAGAATGATTAAAAGTCTTTTATTAAGACTAGATTAATAAATTTATTAATATTTGTAAACTTAAAGAAATGCCTAAAAGGATGAAGTTCCTTTCCAAAAAGATTGTGAGAAGTTGCATCAACGTACTTTCTTTTTTTATTTCAGAAACAAACTTTCTTATTTTACATCGCAGCCGTGTTCTCCTGTGCTCCTCAAAACAATATTTGTTTCTGAATCTGAAAAGATTCACATGAAATGTTTTGTGTTATATTATTAAGCCTTTTCATTGCACTTTCTTACAGATAAGGTGAGATCGGAACAAACAATTCATGTCAATTAAAACTAGAGATAAAGACATGAAGAAAAGATAAAATGGGTTGTTGAAAATTTCTTAAAACATCTCATTTTTGTTTACAAATCATTGGCCAACACATCCTGAGATGGAAACATGCTATTCTTAAAGAATACCCCATGTGAGAAAGCATTGGTATAGGTGTATGTATGTTTTATGTCATGTTTCATTTAAATCCTGTTCTATTCTATACTTCTCTTTGTGTAACTGTTGTAGGTTTTTTGAAAACAAAACAATGAATAGTGACTAACACAATTTGTTGGATGAACTTTGTATTAACTACAACAATTTATGACCTAGAAAGATTTTGGCAGCCAAACTAAGGCTTGGTGAATATCCAGCAGACGGAAGGCCAGGTGAACAGTTAGGCAGTTGCATTTGTGAAAATGTTAAAACTACATATTTCAATACATATGATAAGCTCTTAAAACAAAACTGGAGTGTTGGAGGCAGCTTGTGAAAAGCAGAGGTATTTCAGGCATAGGGAAAATACATGTGCAAATACAGATGCTTTACGTGGTCTCATTCACACGGCTGAGAAACCCCTGTCGATGGCAGCTGGTGTCATTCCAGCATTGGCCATTGCTCTCAAGCAAGGACCTGAGCACAACAGCCTTTTCTGCTGGAGCACCTCTGGGCACACACTTATCCCCGCAGCAGCTGGTCATTCAAGGGAATACCTTTTGTAGCTTCTTTGCTCTTTTTATAACAGTATAGAAGGGGACGTTTGGCCACCATAAGAATCTACAACACAGCAAAGCAGAGTAAAGGTCTGCCTACCCATAGTCTTATCTCCACTTTGGTCAGTGTAAAATGCTTAAAATGGAAATAAGATGTGATTCTTTTCCTATTACTTATGCCTGACTTTCAGCAAGAAACAGTTTAGGGAGGGGAGATGTTACAAGACCTCCCAAGGTATGATCCATTAGTCAGTCTTCATGTAAGCACTTCCACAGCTCATAGCATTTCAGCAGAGAAAATGTTCAGAAAAGGGGCAAAGTACACTGCTGCTCCCTTTCCATGTGCCATACATTTTCCACAAAGCCCTTTCCCTTCCAGCATTTCCTAGAAACGCTGTTAACCAGAGCAACATTCAATACTTCTGTTACTCTGTATGCTGCTCTTCGTTTTGCTTGTCAACCCTCACCTTTCCTCAGTGCTTGTATACTGCTTAAGAGGGTGAGGGGCACCTTTGGCCATGGTTTTAAAAGCAACATGGAGAAGTGTTAGGACACCCATTGAAATGAGCAGAAGAGTATCAATTATTATGTTTCTAATGGAGTAAATTTCATCATACATTTCTATCAAGAAGAGGACAATCATGGCAACAGAGCCTACTTAAATCTGTTCTGAGTGTATTTTACATTGGAGACATGGCTGAAAATGTTTTTTAAAATTAACATTAGCCAGAGTGTTTACTTATGTTCAGAACTTTGCTCCAAGAATAAACAGCAACTGGGGAGAGAACAGCTTCTGCTCCTGAGACTGTGACAAGGAAACAAATGTTCACTGCGAGAAGTCAGGCCATCTCACTGTGCTTTCTGTTTTCTCGCTTGCTTCCTTTCAGTCACGCAGAGTTCTGTGATGTCACCCAAATAACGTTACCAACATCAAAGCAAGCAAAGGCAATTTCCTTATCTGATAATTGTGGCCCTTCTCATTCCCTGCTGTGTGTGCTTCTTAAATAACCAGTGCCATTGACATCAGCAGCTACCAGCACATGTTGTCTCATTTGCACACCACATGAAACAGAGCTGGTAAGAAATGTTCCAAATAACTAGGAGGCTATTCATCGTCAATTAACAACATACTTTAATAGATTTCTTAGCAACATCATTTACTTTAAGCATACGCACATAAGGGATGTGTTCCGTGTTGTCAGACAAACAGAAAATGAGGGCAGCTATTGATCCCTACCCTGTTGAGTGCTGAATTACAACATACAAGAACAACTATGTCAAAATTACATTTGGACTCAAAATGCTTATAGTCCTAGATGTTTCCATTAAGAATGAAATGTCCCTTCCGTTCCTCCAGTGGGATTTGCCTCTAAAAGTATGATTTACTGAAGGGATTACAATCAAAAATTACCAAAAAGTCAAATCTCTAGTCTTGAAGTTATAGAAACATGGTAAAACTCTGATATCTGCTGGAGAAGAGAATAGGGATCCAAGTGGTCCCCAAAGCTAGATGGAAGCATCTAGTCAGAATATTTTTAGGGAAAATACAGAAATAAGGCCTTGAAAAGCTTTCAAGAGGCCATCCAGTTCTAAAAAAATTTCCATTCTGGACTAGGCATTGTTCCAGGGCATAACTGTTTGCATGATGACAAAGTTTCTCCTAATGCTTCACATAATTTTGCACCTAGTATTTGCTTTTTCATCCATCTCTTATTCAACCACCTGGGCATGTGGGACTGCTTCTTCTCTTTTTTTACAGCTATTGTTTTATGTGTTTGAAGAATATTATTTTTCTGAACTAAAAAATGCCATTCCTGCATTCTTTCTTTATACAGCAGGTTTTCTAGACATCTGATTACTTTCGTTTCTCTACTCAGCATTTTCCCTCCCCTTCGTATTTCTTGAAGATGTTGACCAAATTAGATTTAATATTCCTACTGCACCCTAACTAGAGTAAAAGCTTTGACTTACTACTGTACCTTAGAGTCAAAAACTCCTGTTTGTGTAACAGCTGGGGCTCTGTGTACACCAACAGGCTCTGTAATCTCTTCCCCTTCCTTGGGGTCTAGCTACACATGCTTAGGCCACCTCTGCTACGGCTTGGTTGAGTAACCTGGGATCACACTGCTGGGAATGAGCTAGGGCAGAAAGATCTGGGAGAAGCTCCTTGCCAGGAGCTCCTTTCCTTGGAGCTGCATTTAAGCTCATGCCCGCTCTCCTTGTCTTTGCCTGCACTATTTCTCTAGGTATGACTACCCCTGGACATGTACCTCATTGACCCAGACCTACAGACCTGACTTCCTGGGTGGACCTCTGCTCTGCCCTGCCCTGCCACCGCGGCCATGCCAAGCAACCACATGGCTCCAGGTATACCCCAGTCACTGTCCCCAAGCTTGCTGGGTCCTGTGGGACAGACCCTGGTTGGTGAGGGCAGAGCCCTGCCAGCCTCATGTCCACCCTGGGCACACTGCCCTTGTTGGGGCAGCTGGCCCTTGCTCTGCCCTGGCAGCAACTCAGGTTAACCCATGGGCCCCTTTTAGACACAATCAGTGTTCAGATATACATTTCCTATGTTGTATGATGTAGTTGGCTGTTTCAGGTGCAATGCTTTTCCCACTGTTGAATTGACTAAATTCAACATACACTAGCTGATGTTTCTTCCCAGTCTTTAGAATATCTGTAAAAGAATGAAATTACACAGATTTTCAGTGTTGTTTTAAGGAGAGTTGTTATCTACAGCCCAGGCATGTAACAGTCTTCAGTTAAATAAAATTATCATTTTAGCAGTTGATGTTATTTGCTACATCCTTAATCAGAGGGCGTTACTCATCTCTGACCAGTGATGCTTGCTGGATCTGCCTTATTTTCCAGCCTCATGAGCAGGTGTCAACAATGTTAAGCCTCATTTCCAGTATTTCTTAAAATAGTGGTAGCTGTTTGGGCACTATTTTTGTAAAGTTTCAATTGTCCTTTTGCATGAATGCTAAAAGGTAACCACCAAATGGCAGTGAAAATAAGCTATATATATAAGTTCAAAAACAAGAATCATGGATAGACAACTTGTCTTCTCACAGGTGGACACTTTTCAAGAACTATTACTTGAACAAAAAGTTCAATACAATTTTGTGCAAAGACTGTACAATACAATGCAATTTCATTGAAAAGATGTACAAAATATTTCATTTTAAATCTCTATTCATGTTTCCGTTCTTGTCAAGTAGGCATTCTGACCACAGTAGAAAACTGAGGTTAAAAAACAAATATGAATGAGACCACAGCCAGCATCTACCTTGGTTTCTTTTATCTTTGCACTTTCTGGGCCACTGCCAGGCCCCTGAGTGGCCCCCGCAGACCTCACTGTCCCTGCCAGCCCCCTGGGGCTCACCCGACCCTGCCCAGGTCCCAGGGCCCCATCTCAGCCCCCCAGGGCCATCAGCCCCAGCCCCAGTGATGCCAGAGGAGGGTCAGTCTCCAGTTCCCCACAGCCTTGTCCCGCCCGGCCATGGGACCCACTGAGCTGGGCCCATCTGCAGGCCCAAGCCCCGGCTTCGGCCCATTCCCAGGGAGGTGCCCGATGCCCAGGGCTGGGGCTGCCCCACAGTGGCTCCATTGCCCTTCTCCTGGCTGGAGGTGGCACGGGCCCTGACTGCCAGGCATTTAGGGAACTGAAACCTTACTTTGTATGTCTTGCTGGTTTTAAACTTGAACATTTCTTTAATTTATACCGTTTCCTCTTAACAATGAGTATTGCACAGACATTTCTGCTACCCTCATTAGCTCTGTCCCAGCCCTTGAGGTCAGGGAAACCCATTGTTCAGCCTTTTGAAGCCATGTTTCTGAAAAGACCTCCCTGTAGTTTTAGACAACTCCAATTTGTTACCTCTCTGTGCAATGTATCCACCTACACAGCTCTAAAGGCAACATCAACCGTGTGCTGGCCACACAGTCGACATGAAGAAGGCAGTCAACTCATACCCCACTGCTGCCTGACCAGGGTGTCAGGGGCTCACTTTTTCTCCAGGTTGCCCAAGGCTACAAGCAAGTTGTTGATTTAGCTGCCCTTATTGTAGGTCTTTGCTCTTTGGACTCTGCATTGTCTTGGTAGCAAAGGATGGTTGTGCTGATTAAACCCAGGGAGGCACCTAGGACTTTTGTATCTAAGCCTACTTTCAGAAGTGTTCCCTTGCTGACTACAGAGTTTGAAGCTGGTAACTAGCTTGCATAACTATTTTCCAGTAGTTTTTGTCATTGAATCATCATCAGTTTTCTACTTTATTCTTCTTTCTGAGATCCTAGAACAAAGTTTCTGCCATGTCTCTTCTTTCCCTCTACCACATGCAGAAAAACAACAATGTAGATGTCAAAGGCACAGCAAAAAGTTCAAGAGACAGGATAGTTCAGGAACCTGATTTCACTGACCATACATGTGTATCGACCCCATATCTAGCCTTCAAAGAGGTTTATGGATAGACCAGACTGCAAATACAAAATTAGATCAGGCAGAAAAAAAATCTTACATGGCACTTTACTTATTGGATCTTCTACTATATGTCTGTATAGCTAAATACTACTGCTCTTTTAAAGAAATTAGGGCCAAAATAGGGAGGAGAAAATGACAATTTGAAGATATTTTTTTTTTATTCAGCACAAATATAGGATAACGGTTTTAAGGGGCAGACAGAACATAAGATTTACTGTGCCAGCCTCACCTCCCTATCGACTTGACACACTAGTAAATTCTCAAAATATGCAAACTTTTCATAGCATTTATGTTAATGGGATAAACAGTCATCAATTACGCTCAAGCAAATAATTTTATTCCTTTGACAGTTGCTGTATTTTAGTAACCCTTGAAGAGTTGTGATACCACCCCCAGACTGGTACTCAGTAATGGACCAACTCAGTGACAGTGCGAGAACCAGAGGACATTTTGTGTGGTAACTGATGTTCTCTCAAGTCTATTAATGCAAATCTGACCAGTTTAGCCCTCACTTCAGTCACTTTTCTTCAGATTATTGAGAACAAACACAACAAAACTTTTAACTTTGTTCCAGTAAGAGCACTTGACAGGAGAGCTTTGAAAGTGTGCTCTCATGGTGAAACACGTTATGAATTTATGTGCTTACTTTTCATTTCCTTAAGGATATACTTTTTTTTCACAAGAATTTTTTAAGAGTTAATAACTATTGTCCTCCTTCAAGATTAACAACTCTAAGGAAGCACTAAATACTAAGTGTTAACGATTTTTGTAAACTTAAGTAAACTTACCAAGATTTGAGTAGCCATTTGGGAGAAAGAAAAAGGATTTGAGTGTTACTATGGAATGCAGAAATGCCTGTTTGCATTTTAGTTAAGGTAAACCATTCCACTAAAACGTAGTTTAAAACAATCTTTAAAAAGGTAAGCATCTTTACACCACACAAAAAAGTTATCAGATTATTCCTAAAAACCTCTTGTAGGGTTCTTGTGGCTTAAAATGCAAAATTGGTCTTTGTGATTTGGCAAAGAGTGCACAGTGGAATTGCCCCTTTTTCTGTGCATGAATGTCGGCATTATTTCAAGTGATGTGCACGATGTTAGCAAGTGTCACTACACAAAATGTTTCACTCCTCAGTCTATTTGATAGTCATTGCTTCAGTCCCTTCCCAATGGCCTTCTCTTTTTGAATCCAGTCCCCCTGTTCCACTTTTCTGCCAGTTGAGAACAATTCTGGAACTTGCCACAGTTTTACGTTTTTCTTTCCAGCTAATGTGTAGAGTCTTGATTTACCCAATTCTGTCACTGTCACTGAGCAATGAAGGGGGAAAAAAAGGTAAAAATTGCAGAATTCTTGCATTTTGTTTATGTTCTGTACTCTCTTCTTACAGGTCAGCAAAATGTATTTTGACCAAAAAAAACGCCGTAAAACAAAGAAAGCTTCTTCTGAAAAATGTCTTCTAAATGTTGTCTTCCAAGAACCTTCCTCAAGTTAAGAATGATATTTTCTTTTTATGAAGAGATGGAGTTATCCATCTCCCCACAAGTTCAGTTTACAAAATGGTTCTATTTCCTAGGAGAGAAAAAGAAACTTTCAAGAGTCTGAAGAAAACTGATCATGTTCTTTGAGTTATGATCATTTCAGAAAGTCATGAGCTTCTGAAATTCTGATTTCTGCCTCATTTTGGATTTGTATTGCTTTCAAAGTGAATCTATATTTCCCATTAATTTAATAATCCAGAAGTCCCTGTATTCTATGCATTTAAAGTTTTAGAGTCTGTAGAGCATATCCTCAAGAGACAAAAGTCAGCATAACTCCAGGAATGTAATTCAAGCTCTATTGATTTATACCTGCTGAAGATATGCTGGTGAATGAGATAGAAAAAGGAAATATACTCTTTGAAAGACAGAAAAAATCTGTTAAGAAACCAGTTGAAGTTGCTACTTGCCAACAAAGTCCTTTTCTATTGCATTCATAGATAACAAATATTTAAAAGACAAAGAAGATACCACCTGGGGATGGTATTGTCTTGACTTACCCTCAGGTTGCCATATGTATTTTCAAATATTTTTTAAATGATCCTTTGTGCCATGTGCCTGATTAGTATGTTTGTGCCTGATTAGAAACATCTTAAAGGGTTTATTTTCAGAAAGCTAATCTTATAGCTTGTGCCCCTATCATCCAAAAAATCAAAAGTTGTTCTAAGGGCATCTTTAGATTCAAAATCTGCCTTGAGAAAATCTTGGCCATTCAGCTTGATTTATGGACATAACCATCAAGAAATAGGAGTCTGTTGGCTCTACCCTCTTGTCAGCTTCATCGGTCTTGTGCCTCTGAGCTTAAGAATTACGAGATCACAGAAGCAGAATTTGACAGTCTCCCTCTTTGCCACCAAATCTGAAGGGGTTTCCTAACTCCTTCAGACCTTCAGCCTCAGTGGAGAATATACCCCACCAGCTGAGGGAGTCCCTCAGCATTGCCTTGCTCCGTTCATAGTAGCTGCTATGTCCGATGAATATATGTGAGAAAGAGGATTAGCAAGACAAGGATCTGAAAAGAAGTGAGGATTATTCCTCAAGGCCAATCTCCTGCTCCAAGAAGCTTCATGAAGGTAGAGAAGGAATGAAAAATGTGTCAATACAAAGGCATAATAGTGCGAGTAAAGAGAAAGCATAACACATTTCACATGTAAAAGACCTGTGAAGAAAGAGAAGTACCAAGAGAGGCTGAACACAATACTGAGCCTCCCTTTCAGATAAATACATATTTGTTTCATAAGCTATCCTCGAGACAGTGAATATAAAGGTGAAGAGAACATGACAGAGCCTCCCGGTGATGGGGAAAAAAAGCTCATCTCGGTTGCTGTGAGTTGAATTGGGATTGAAGCAGTTTAATTTATGGCATGTATTTAACTGATAAACAGTGAGATATACATTCAGGATCAGTATCAGCACCAGAACAAATATAAGCTGTGCCTTATGAACATCAGTGCGGCCTGTCATGTGCTAGGACAGGCAGAAAAGCATATGTTGCTGTGCTCATGCCCTGAAATGCAGCACCTGTTTACAAACAGGGAAAACCTCAGGATTCCCTGAAGTAAGATCTTGCTCCCCAATATTGTACTTTGACTTCTTTCCACATGCTGTTCTCTGCTGGGTTTCTCCTGGCTGCCTCACATGTTTTCCTCAGAAAGAAAGAAACAGCATCTGAAAGCTGCTTAGCGTGTGGAATTAGAAGAGACAGCAGTGACAGAGTACAGAGGTGGAGTATTGTTCCCTAAAAATAGGTGTCCAGTGGCTATTGAGATGTTCAAAGTCATCTGACTGCCACTGCAGAGTGCCATGAATCTCTTCTAGGACAGATAACCTAGGAAGGCATTGTGTCATATCTGACAGCCCATAAGGATTTCTTTCCCAAATGTCCCTGGATTCCTAACAGTTAGCTGACAGCACCAAGCCTACTTCAGCACAGGCAGTGGAGTTTGGAGACTCATTCAGCTTTCTCTGAAGTCAATGCTTACACTTGGTGAGCCTGGGAAGAAACCTCCTAGTAATGCTGAAGTGAAAAGAATGGGTTTAGTCTGGTTTGAAATAGCATAAGACAAAAAAAGTCAAAATAATGTAAGACCTAAGACACAGTAAGTGCCTTATGGTGTTAGAAACATAGCAATATAATTTCATTTGGGATACAAATTACTCTGGGGAAGAGGGAGAAATTAGAAAAACCCACTCTTTATTATTGGAAGGATTGCAGCTTCAAGGGCCCTTTCATTCCCTTCCACTCTGTAAAGTAAGGGTTCCCGTTTGCTGGTGTTCCCAGCATCTTGGCTTAAGAGAGAATTGCTCCTGGCTACAACACACCTTCCTTATTCCGATTTAATATCCCTATTTCATACTAGGATATTTGATTCAAGTGGGCTGAATCCTCAATGATGTAAACTGGCTGAGTTACTGAAAAAGTTAGTCTACCCCAGCTTTGTCAGCTAAAGATCTAAGCTGGACTCCTGTAATACCTTTAAAGTTAGTTCAAAGGAAAAAATGCATCCAGAAATGACTCATCTTATCTTAAAATAGTTGCCCAAGACAGATCAAGCGAACCATCTCTGGAGGTCCCCATTTTTCTCTAATAAGTGTAAAAGAAGCCTGCTGTGACTGGCTGAAGCTTAGCCATCTAACTTTGACACCTCTAGGGTAGATGAGATGCCATCTGCCCTCACTGACTTTGTGACCTCTAATGGTGTCAATGAACATCAAACAGGCAATGTTGGAGAAATCAGGTTGCCAAGGTAAAAGAAGTGCCAGGTTTGGATCTCTCATCCTGGTTACCGGAATTGTGAACAATACCACAGGCTCACAGCCTTTGTTTTGTTGGAGATATTTTTGTTTCGAAAGCAGAGTCCCTGTGAAGTGTCACTCATTTTCACTTTCCTTTTTTCTTCCTCAAATCTTCAGGTATCTCACACATAAGTTCCCTCCAGATTTACCACATTGTGAAAGGAGACATAATCACTGCCCAGGCTCCAGTGTCGTTTGTGACTTAGTCCCAGACAGCATACACACCTCATCCACAAGGCAGTATTTATTCTCAGCCTCTTGCTTTGCCAGTCCTGAAGAAAAGTAGCTCTTATGCTTCTTTAGCTCTGGGGGTTTAGCTCTGGTGTTCCAGCCTTTACACAGGCCAGAGAGCAGATACTCATACCGTGGGTTATTCTCAAAAGCAGCATTTCTTAGCTTCCTATTCCCACAAGGTACAGAAGGTTGATTTGCCACTTTAGTTTTTCAGCAGAAAAACTGCAAAAGCAGTGGGGAGTTGACGCCACCCCACAAACTATAGATCAGAGAAATATAGCAATACAGAGACAACTATGTGCAAAGCCAAGTATGTGTAAGCATTTTTTCTGTTTTTCTCTGTTACAATCTGTATTGGGTTTGTCTATATGAGGTATTCACATTCCCAGAGTCTGCTCTGTTTACGAAAACAAATAAGATTTATTGTAAATAAAAAGGAAGCTGTAACTTTTTCAGTGAAACGTCTAAATTCATGAATCATATTAGAAGAAAAACGTCATAGGCTTTTGGCACAATTCCACAGGTTATTATTGCTTTGAAATGACGTAAAAACGGAGATCATCACTGAAGTGACAGTCTCATTCACTAAGAATCCCATGCCAAATTACAGAGACTCACCAGAGAGTCTGCTGCCACAAAACATTGATTTAACAGTAAATCCACATCTTAGTACCTAGATGAGCAGGACTTTTCAGAGCAAGCACTTGCAGATTCCAATATCAGGTTTCATTCAGCCTTTAGCCCAGCTGTGCACCCACTGGAAGGAAATCCCTGTGGGACTGGAGAGGCAGGGTGAGGTTGAAGAGGATGTACCCATATTTCAGGATCTCCCAATCTGGGTTCCCTTTGCAGAGGGTTCTGCTGCTCTGGGAACTCGCCACAGCTGTGCAGAAGGGGCCAGATCCTGTCTGCAACACCTCCTCCCTTCGGAGAGCACGCAGAGGGAGCAAACGCTGGAAGGGCGGACAAAAGTTGAATGTGTGTTTCCCCCAGTGAAAGACAAATATTCTACTACAGAGTGTAGGGGAAACGAGGAAGAAGCGGCTATTGTATCATGACTTTCTGCATCTTGGAGATGGCAGGGTATTAAGCAGACCTTTGATTTGTTTAATTTATACCTGCAAGACTACCCTAGAACTGCTCTTATGGATATCAAAAGCTGGCTTAGACCTGAAGCAGTTTATATACACATTAGGAAGGAATGCTTACAAGGTTGTTTCAGTAAGTTTATATGTATTTTATAATCAACATTGAAATATGATTTAAGGTATCCACAAAAGACTTTGAATCAAATGTAGCTCTGTGAGTGACAACTTGGAAGCTAATTTTCACATTTCCATCTCTGGATACTTAGGAATCTAATGTTAAATGGTAATGTTTACAGTTTTCACATCTGTAATTGTGTTAATGATGGGTTTGTGTGTGTAAGTTCAGGCTTAGTATGATTGATATTTTAAACAAATTTGTCTAACATTTGCTAAATTACATGTTGTAGTTGCCAAGTCTATCAAGAAAATAAAACTGAGATAAGTTATTTCCCTAAACTACAGTCTACAATCTGATTAAATTAAAATTTGAGTGCTTTGATTCCCATCAGTGTTTAGTAAACACTTTGAGTCTTTTTTTTTTTTTTTTTTTTCCTTTTGCTTGTTTCTTTATGGAAATACCTTAGAGTCAGACAGAGAGGAAAAGCCTGGCCTTTGAATTCAGCATCATGCCTCAGAAAAGATTCTGGAGGTTCAGTGAAACCTATTGGAAACACTGTTCTATCAAAAGAAAGGTAAAATGGAATGAAAATAACTATTTTCACTTCTTTGGGGTGATAGCAGAACAGATAATCTCATAGATTTAGATTCATCTGAGCATAGCAGTTCTTGTTCCCATCTACATATGTAATATGTAAATGTGAATTTTGTCTCTCCACCTGCTACTTACAGGCTCAGATGAGTTAGGAAAGTTTCAAGGCTGAGGAGCTATATGTCCTAAGGCCTTTTTGGTGGCAGAGACTGTCCTGGTGATCCCATGATCTCTTTAGATTCATCACTGCCATTTAACAGGATATCCTTGCTCTACTACATTCTCCTTCCAGGAGCAAGCAGGGCACTGTAGCCATATCTATATGGTCTCTGTTATTCACAGCTCAGTGTGGATTTGAGTCAACAGTGCCTGTAGGAGTGTGATCTGAGTTAAAGTCCAACCCCGCTCACAAGCCTGTGTAGCATGGGGGTTGCTCATGTCTCAATAAATTGAGTCATCATCTAGGTACTAAGGAGGATCAGGACATTTAGGCTCAACCCTAAGAAAAAAGATTACATACATTTGCAGACCTTCCTTCCACTAACATATCTAGTGAGCATGATGTGTGTCAAGACTTCCAACCCTGTGAGGAGGAGGAGGGAGAAAAGACAGTAAATAACTCTTTTACTTCTTGCTCCTCAATCTTAACTATCGAGAAGGAGGAGACTTGGTCAAAAGACCTTCGCTTCTTAGCAACCCCTGTTCTCCTAGAAAAGGGAATTTTTTAACTGATTGGTTTGTGGTCAGTGGTAATTGTACAACCAATAACAGTGTCAGAGAAAGAGACTTTGTCACAGCTCTTTGCTCCTGTCCATGAGTTGATGGATTTCCCAGCCAAATATTTCAGGCTGCTCCTTAGATTGTACTCTGAATGTTATGGCCGTCTGCTATTCAGATATTTGTATGCCCAAGCTCCCCTTGTTCTCTTCCCCTTGATGTCTGTTACACTCACATTGCTCTCTATCTGTTCCCATTTAGTGACACATTTCCCAGTCTAGCACCAGCCGGACAGTTTGCTGCCCACAACAGAATTTCCTTGAGTGAGCAATGTAGATACCTCAGCTGAGACGAGAACTCTGCAGCGACTCTACCCTATGCTGAATTACTTCTTGCTCTACTGACTACCCTTCTACTTTCCTCCCTCCATACTACTGCAATAGTGTTAGCATGAACTCCATCTGAGGCAATTACCCTGCTTTCAATTTTCCTTTCGTTTCTGTACTTGCCCTGTTTGCAGTATTTCTGCACAGGGAAGTACAAATCTACCCTTCGTCACACATTAAGATAATTAGGTGTCACAGGCTGCTTCCTTGTGAATGGGGTCTAATAGACCATGTCCACATCCTCATAATGTCACAGACACAAACACAGTAAAAAGCATATGCATATACTTTAACAAAATCTGATCTTTCTTGTGCTGTTGTCTGTTCCACAACACCTGGAATAAATGTCTTTGCAGCTTATCTGGTAGTGAGCAGCTGGCTTCTTCTTCTGTTGAAGGTGCTGTGTGACTGCATGTAGCTAGCATGTTGCTTGAAGACTGAGACTTGTATCTGGAAGCTCCAGTCGTTAGGCTAAGTTTATTAGAGTTAAAACCAAGCTGTGGATCCACATCTCTTTCCTCCATGACATTGTTTCTCTGCCTCATTGTGGTCATCCTTCCTATCTTGCCAGCTCTTCTTTCAGTCATAGTGTTTCTATTTTCTAGCTTTTCACATTCTGGCCATAGCTCGATATTGTTGATTCTGTCTGCAAAAGTTCCTTTACACACTGTGACTCTCATCCAGGCTTTCACTATCTTACATCTTTATTAGTACAAAATTGTTTTCATCTTCTTTGGCAAATCCCTCTCTTTGCATATCCATTCAGACTGCTGCTGCAAAATGCTGTTCTATGAGTCATTAATTTTGATCATATTACTCTTGTCTTGGAAGCTCTTCACTGTCTTTTTTCTTTTTTATCAGACACAGGCCACTTTTCATCTCTTTCAAGGATCTTAATATCTTTGCCTTTCCATTTCAGCTCTGTTCACTATCAAAATGACTTCTTGCAATTCTTTTCAGCCTATGGCATCACCTGCATTTTCCAGAGTCCTCTGTAAACCTTTCCAAAATTACATCAAGATTGTCCTTCAGTCCCTCCTTCACAGTCTCTTTCTTTGTGAAGACAGCAAAGACCTTGACAACATCTAGCCTGCTGATGCGCTGGAGTCAATACTTCCAGTGCCTTTGCAGTACGACTCTTTCATTTACCCCATGTGTTAGTTGGTTTTCTGCATGTAGTGTGCAAACTGTCTGGGGAAAGGATTAGGTTTTTTGTTCTGTGCTTGTGCTTCCCAGTCTTGGTACACTTAGCCCTCTTCCATGACTGGACTTCCTAACCTATGTGTATTACTGCCAGACTACTGTGGGACTTTTTTAAAGCAACATATAGATATGCTTATAGATAAGCCCAAATGAGAATACAACTATATTGGTATACTTCCTGGTGCAATATAAGTACTTGGGACAGCTGAAACTGAAACTTTTATTACACTTAAATAGTCAAAGCTGCAAGACATCGTTATTTAGAAAACCTGTAGGTCTCTGACTCACTTCACCATCAGACACTGTAAGGGTAGAGATGGGAACATACTGCTGTGACGGGCATCAGTATTATGACAATATGAGGGCTAGAAAATACATATGTAGATCTTTAATATACAAGATTATACAGGCAAGATAGATGTCAAATCACCTGGCAGGACCAAGAATGTTTTTTGGGGGATGACAAGACCCTCAGTGACTACATCACCATTCACGTTTGTCAGTTGCCATGTCTATGAAATCCTCTTCCCCAGCTCCCCAGCACATGTATGGATTGGTGCCCTCAGAGAATTATATTTGTCGCAAAGAAAGTGAATATTTAGAGATATGACCTTGTCTTCTTTTATGTTTTAATTATTATTCAGGCTTCTAATTGTTCTTCATCAATTCCCTCTCCCATTGGATTTTTTCCAAAGAAGCATTCCTAACATCATTCCTTAAAGCAACGTTACAGGTGCTCACAGCTTCTTGCTGTGACAATGAAATGCTAAGGCATTTTTTCTCACAGTTGTGGTAGGTTTAGTCTGCCAGGAACCAATTAAGTCTGTTTGATCATATGCCCATCCCTTAAATTTAATAAAATGGAATAACTCAATCAGTCAGATTTGTTTAAAGAACTGGATTAAGAGTTGTAAGTAGCATGTTAGCAGTAGGAGGTATAACATTTTGATCTCTTCTAAATGCCCTACTTGAAAAGAGTGAAGACTTGATATATCTGAAAATAAATCCCTTCACCAGATGTCAATGTGGGGAGTTGAACTGATGCAGCAATAAGATTTAGGAAGAGCTCAGGTGGGGCTGAACTTGTGAGTCTTTTTTTTCACAGGGAGAGGTCCTACCACACATCCCTGCATAGAAATATAGTTGGAGCAATAATTCCTCTGGTTTCTATAAAGCAATCAAGAAGCTAAGGCTCTAATTGAGCAAATCTTCTGTTCCACTAAGCACATGTTCAAGTTACAGGTTTCTGTCTTTCTCATGTCATGTCTTAACTAGTTACATGACAAGCAGTGATATATAGCCGTCGTTAAGGAAGCTGAGAATTAGAGACTGCCATAGGAAATGATTGATGAAACCTTCTGCAGGGGTTACTCCTGCCAGTGTAATGGGGAAAAAAGACTGGAGTAAAATTCTATTTACAGTAGCAACTGAGCCCTCTAATTACTCCAGCTCTAATAGTGACATGTTTGCTATGAAACTTGGCTAAATCACTGGAGAAAGAACTAAGCATACAGAGGGGGATCCAGAGCTTAGTCAGATACCAAAATACGACTTTTTCCCCATATGCATATGGTCTGAGACAGACTGGTCCTGAATCTCAAGCCTTTAGGTCAATATATGTTTGGAGCATGGCATCTTTTTTTTTTCAGCCTGGGTAAGTATTTGGATTTCCTTTCCATGAACAGTTACAAGAAGTTGAGCACAAGGGTTGAGGTAGGCCAAGTCATATGTGTGGTGAATCCAGGACACTGCTTAAATGCACACCTTCGTGCAAGAATTCAGAATTTCTCTTGGCTCATTAATGTAGCCATCCCTCTGAATGGACAAACACAGGCAGAGCGTATTTGCTTGGTCTGTGGTCTGAGTCAGAGAAGCCATTTCAGTCTATTCTTGACTGTGATCTATGAGTACAATGACCCTAATCACCTAGGTTGGGTTCAGTATTGAACCCAGCTCAGATCAACATACTTTATTCACTCTTCCTACTAGAAAATAGGAAAATCACGTCTCTGAATCTCAGAGGGAGGGATGATGTGATAAAAACACATCATTTTTAACATCAGTTTCCAACAAGCACTTAATCAGATAGGGCTAAATAGATTGCAAAATCAAGCAATATAAAGGCAGCAGATGTTTTGACTCTGAATAGAAGTATTTTGATAGTCAAATGGTGAATGGCAACTGTCCATCCTTCTTTAATGCAGGGAAAAAAAAGGTTGTTTGATAGTGCTACATCATTTGTTGCCTTTTCAAAATGCTGTCGTGTAAATGCCACTTGCATTATGGTCATTCACAAGAAATGCCTCTTCAGCAAAGCAAGCTTATGCCTGAAGCTCTGTCATTTTCCATCCAGTTTGCACAGTGAATCAGGCGCTGTGATAAAGGGGAGCAGAAGGCAGACAAGTGAGGTAAGTGGGGAGACGGCATGCTGAGAAAGCTTGGCAAGACTGTTTTCTCTCAGCTTTAACCAAACTGACAAATGCTAAGAGAATGCCATTTACATGAAAACCGTGATCAACTTGCAAATAAAGTTTGGTGATTCACAAGCTGCCTCTGTCTTTCTGAAAGGGCTGTGAAATATTGCATTTTCAATATAGTGACATTTAGGATACAATAACACAGGGAGCTGCTTGTGTTAAAAAAAAGCCTGCAGTTTGCACCAGCCCAAGGGCATCCAAGAATGGTTTTGTCACCAGAGTTGCACCCCTATTTGATGCTGTGACCCCCATTCATCTCCTCCAACACTGTCCAAAGCGCTTCCAAAGGAACTGGAGCTGCCAGAAGCTGCTGCATCATCTTCTGTGAGCCTGAAGTTCTGCTGAATGGGACAGGGATGTGTAGACATCAGCAAGATTACTTCAGCCCTGCCTTTGTAGCTACTAATAGCTAGATTGAGCCTGGTTCTGGCCTTATTGGTGAGTCCAACACATAAGAGGGATTAGAGACTGTTTGCAGCTATCTAAAAGGAGTGAGAGTCGAATGAAATAAAATGCTGGCTCAGATCTTTTCCACCTCCCAATAGCTTAACTGAAGTCTCTGTAAGAAATCTGAGAAAAGAGCATGTGAACAAGTTTATCTTGCAAGACTCACCAAGCCAGCAGATTGGTTGATCACTTAGGCTGCCTTCAGTGTCAGGAATTTAATGCTCATGTGGGTTAAGCAGACTTTCTGATGTCATGTCAATGACATGCTATCCAGTCAAACTTGCAGAGTTCCGCTGGTTATGTAGGACATTACCACATTTGTCCCTGCCATACTGTATTTCTGTAAATAAACTCTAACTGGCGAGTGGACTTTGGGGGCAAATAAAGATCCTGCCATCAGTTTTAGCAAGAACAGAAATTCAAATACATGTGACACTAAATCCCTTCTCCCACCCCACCCCTGCTTAGTTGCAACCATCACCCTAAATGCATTGGTGTCTACATGCAGGTGGCTGAATCACCCTGTAGGACTTTGTCAAGGGGCACAGTGATGCTGGAGTGACGGTATCAAATACCTGAGTAACAATGGTCTTGTCCCTGTTTGAATCATCTTTTACACGAATAGTTTGGGAGGCAGCATCTGATCCCGAAAAGACTCAAAAATAAAAGTTAAAACTAGCAAGTTAATTGTGACTTTTCTTCTGACTAGTAAAAGCTACAAGCTGCTGCAAGAAGTTTAGAGCGGTGAATTAGATACTGGCTTTGCCACGAGCATTCCCTGGGGAATCAGTACAGTAGCAGCCTAATACATTTTATTCATTACCTGAGCAGAATTTATCCCAAGTCTGAGCGCAAAGGTACTTCACTGAATGCAGTCAACTTCACTGATCAGAAAATGAGAGCCCATAGTGCTTAGGAAATAGCTTATGAGAATGAAAATTATGTACATGTTAATGATGTAGCGATAATAAGGACCATTTGGATTTTGTAAGGACTACATAATCTATTTATCACAGTGACTTTTAGCTTGCTCTCTTAGATGTAAAAATTTGTTTCATAAGTGGCTTTAATTCCAAAAAGTTTGTTTTGTATTTATGTAGTAACTTTTCGTAATTTAAATTTAGAATCTAGCAGTATCTACAAGCTTAATTCAGTGAACTCTCAAACTCAATTTATGAACTTTCCTGATCGTGATATTGCCAGGGTAGATTCAGCCTATTCGTAATGTATGTAATGCAGTCTGACCTTCAGGATATGTACATTATTACACAATATCTGAACAAATTAGCAACTCATCTAAAAATATTTTTCCTAATAAAATCATGCCATTTTAACAAATGCCGTTCTCTCAAGCCAACCAACACTAAATATGGGGTTTATTATCATGTGGTATAGCTGCATTCTGCCTGAAGTATTTTAAGAGTAGGTAAAACATCTATTTTTAATTTCCCATAAGAAGAGGGTGATTGCATCTGCTTTTGCATTCTCTTTAAATTATCCTTAGTTTATTGTAAAGCATGTGTATCTTCAAGCCACAATCCAGCAAAGCTGGTTAGTAAACACATTTTGAAAGTTTTCCTCGGTGTAGATCACAAAACTACTTCATCCACAGTCAAAAGAAGTTATCTCAACAGCATCAGATACTGGATTTAGTTGCACTATTCAGTATGAAGAGCAAAATTAATCAAGAACAATTATAAAGAAATTTACCATGTACCATCATATTTCTGTAATGCTGCATCTTCATTGGAACTGCAGGTTTCAGGTAACTCTGAGCTGTTTTCAAAACTATGAAAACTTCCCCTAGCCTTTCACGTCTAAAGGAGAATGTGAGAGTTGTAAGCACAACCTTACATAAAGACCTCCACCAGTGACTTGAAAAGCTTTCCTAAGCCTAAACATCAGGTGTCTCCAGGCCTTGCAGAATGAGATTTGAGTTGCATTATAGCAGGAATCTGGGGTTCTTCACTCTAGCCCTAGAAAGTCTAGTCACAGACCTATTACTGGTCCCAGTCTAAGCGTTTCCTGTCTTGGGCATTTGAACATTTTACACTTTCTGGAAGAGAACCTGCATTAAAGAAAAACCCAACAACAAACAAACAAAACCCAGAAGACTGATTTATGAAATAAATTACTGTTTTGAGGGGGCATTGAATTCCAGAAATATCCCTCACAGGACCAAATTAGTGTAGATTATGGGACAGCATGAGCTTTATCAGAATACCAGTTACTGAACCCCTGTCCCTTCCTCACACAGGCAGTTCCTGTCACATACTTAGTTCAAGCATACAATTTAACAATTGTAATATAGGATATCACAGCATTTGTTTCACTCTTAAATCCATGGCACTTAAAAATAAAAGTCACAACCAGCCAGAAGGATCCCCTTGTTTCCTACTCCCCATCAAACCAGAAGGGACATGTACAAATCTGCTCCCACACGAGAGAAGCATCAATGCTATTTGGTGTTTGGACGTCCCTTAACAAAGTGGAACTATCTCATCACTGCGGAAAGAGAGGGGAGTTTAACTGATTAGCCACACAAATCTGCGTTTGCCCAAGTGTATTGTCTGCACTCCATTTAGCACTGCACATCTCAATTTTACTATAATGTGAGTTGATTGACAAATTTTATTGAGAAACAGAGAGAGACTCCGGGCTGTCCTATCAACACAGTGCTCCAATTTCCCTCCAGAATAACAGACATGGAGAAGATGAATGTCTGTAAGTAAATTAGTAAGTAAATTCCTACCACCTTGTAGTTGACTGAAATGCTGTCACATGATGAAAACTGTGGGTCAAAACTAACTAAAAGCACATTTCATGACCCAGTAATCTTTTTCCTTAGAGGGGGGTTCATGTCTGGGGTCTTCATAATGTGTATAAGAAGGGTCTTGTTCTGGTGTTGAGTGGGAGTACAACATTATAAGTTATCGGCAAAGCAGGTGCTCAATGTTGACTTGGGTGTATTTCCACAATGCCTGCTTCCACAGTACCTCTGCACCTGGTTGTCAAGTTTAAGATACAGCTTTCTGTCTGAAGAAACCTTGGAGCAGATCATTGCAAAGTCAGCAAAACCAAGTTTCTAGTTCCTGATAAGAGACTGAAAAAGGGCAGGGGGAAGGGGAAAAAGTCTGTAATCAGCTGTCTTGATTGTATCTCAACAATAGTGCAAGTAGGTCCTCGAGACACATAAGCAGAGCTGGTGTGATCAGTGACCAGACATCAGAAAACCACCAAGCTTATTTTATGACCATAAATATTACACATTATCTTGCAGCCAGGAGACTCGTGAAAAGGACTTGCAGTTACTCTAGGCAAATAATGTGACAATGAGGCTCATCGTGCTGTCCTGGGAAGATAGTCAGTGTAACAAAGGCACATTTGATTCACAAATTAGCCTTCTGGTCCTCAGCACAACTGAGGCAGAACAAGCTACTATTTGCACTATAAAATAAACTGACTGTTTCTGTGCTCTGTAAAGCCATAAATAATGTGCTTTATTTACTTCTGTTTCTCTGTTCTCCCAAAGTGCTCAAACACACTTATTTTTGTTAAAATTTCAAATTTATACTCACTGGAGAGAAAGCCCCAAGAAATCTAGACTTGTGGAGCTTCAGTTAAGTTGTGCGGTACTTCTATGGAAATGTAGGGTTTTGAGGTAGAATTAAATGGGTACACAATAACGTCATAGTCCTTCAGCTATAGGTCTTCTATAAAAGCTCAGGCAACAACAATTAATCATGTACAAAGAGATATACAAGCCTTTCTTTGGGAAACAGACATAGAACATACCTCTGCCTACCTCAGCTCTTTCCTGCAGTCACACATTTATCATAGTACCAATTTGCACAAGTTATAAATAAATCCAAATGTGCAGTGCTTCAGGATGTTCTAAACCTCAAAGTTCAACCTCTTCAAATGTGGTAATACTTTTAACCTGACCTGAAATAGTCACAGCGACTGTACAGTACATCATGGTATTTCAGTTAGCTCTGCCTCTTGTGCTGAGAGCAAGTTAAGCACAACCATCCTGGGAGAATAAATACTGGGAAGACTGAATACATCCCTAAATCCAAGAGCATGGTCCTGCACCTGGATCAGGGCAACCCCCAGTATCAATACAGGCTGGGGGATGAAGGGATTGAGAGTAGCCCTGTGGAGAAGGACTTGGGGGCACTGGTGGATGAAAAGCTGGACATGACCTGGCAAGGTGCGCTTGCAGCCCAGAAAGCCAACTGTACCCTGGGCTGCATCAAAAGAAGCATGGTCAGCAGGTTGAGGGAGGGGATTCTGCCCCTCTACTCCACTCTCATGAGACCCCACCTGGAGTATCAATCACAGAATGGTTTGGGTTGGAAGGGACCTTAAAGATCACCTAGTTCCAACCTCACTGCCATGGGCAGGGACACCTTCCACCAGTCCGAAGCTCAAAGCCCCATCCAACCTGACCTGGAACACTCCCAGGGATGGGTCATCCACAACTTCTCTGGGCAACCTGTGCCACTGCCTCACCACCCTCATGGCGAAGACTTTCTTCTTTCTACCTAATCTAAATCTACTCTCTTCCAGTTTAAAGCCATTGCCCTTGTCCTATCACTACTGTGGCACCCAGCACAGGAAAGACATGGACCTGTTGGAGGGGGTCCAGAGGAGGGCCACAAAAATGACCAGAGGGATAGAACACCTCTCCTGTGAGGAAAGGCTGAGAGAGTTGGGGTTGTTCAGCCTGGGGAAGAGACATTATAGCAACCTGTCTCTATGCGGAGACATTATAGCAGCCTTCCAGTATCTAAAAGGGTCCTACAAGAAAGTTGGGGAGGGACTTTTTAGTAGGGCATGTAGTGATAGGACAAGGGGTAATAGCTTTAAACTGAAAGAGGGTAAGTTTAGATTAGATATATGGAAGAAATTCTTCACTATAAGGGTGGTGAGGCACGGGCACAGGTTGCCCAGAGAGGTGGTAGATGCCCCATCCTGGAAACATTCCAGGTCAGGCTGGACGGGGCTGTGAGCAACCTGATCGAGTAGAAGATGTCCCTGCTCATTGCAGGGCGGTTGGAGTAGATGACCTTTAAAGGTCCCTTCCAGCCTAAACTATTTTATGATACTATGATAAAGCCTTAAATATTACTTTGATCCCAAAATGCATTGGAAAAATTGAAAGAAAAGTCCTTAAAGTCTGCTACACATAAAAGCACCCCATCTTGCTCAGCATGCCCCCACATCTCAGGTTGTTCTTGTTACTGGGAGACTCTTCTGAGGAGATATCCATCTGCATGCCTTGTTCTTCTGCTTGTGACTGCATGTGGAGTAAACATCCTGGGCTTGTTGAACTTTGGTCTGAGCCATGACAGCTCCTAATCCTTCTGTATTTATGCTGTGTCTTTGTTGATATTTGTGAGCAAACCAGTTCCAGTCCCCATGCTGTATTGTCCTCAGGACAGTACGTGCTGCTGTATGTCGGCATCCATTCTGCACTCCAATTCAGTGGTTTTCCAGACCAAAACTTTGTCCTCTCCTTCACTGTCTGCCTAAGTTCCCTCAGCACAAACACAACACCAGAACTGCTGCTCACATATGCTTTGTTTGGGCAAAGTAGTAAGCAGCAAGACAGCACAACATTTGGCAGATGGCTGCCCAAGCAATTCCCGTTACAACCTAAGTGAGCAGCTGCTAGGCTCCCAGGTCTCACAGCCCTGCATCCTTTGCAGAAGATACACACTCTGCCCCACTGCTTTACATGTTTACTAAGTGGCTTCAAAGCACAGTTATGTACTTCGCACACATGCACTCGCACCAGTTTGTCTCCCGACCAGGTAGTTCACATGAACATCCTTGCCCTATTAGGAGCTGTTCTGGCTTGTAGTGACACTGTGATTGAAATTGGGGGATATCTGAGCACCTTCTGTGATGACATGTATACCTGAACTACTACATACTTCAGACTCTCTGCATTTTCAGTCCTTTTCTCCACCTGTCTGTCCCTGCAAGCCTTCTGTCAGTGGAGCCACCTTCATCGTTATCACACTGTTAACATGCAAAAACAGAGAAAGGTAATTCAACGTAAGATATAGAAGGATGAGATCATTTGGCCCTTCTGTTCTTCCTCAATGTTTGGCAATAATTCATATGATGTAATTCTTCATACAAAATTTTAGCAGAACCCCCTCCCTTACTGCAAGATGCTTAACAAGTATTTTGATACTAATTCATCACACCAAGACTGCATTTCTTGAGTGAGGAATTATTTATCACTGATCTTTTTGGTAGGGGGAAAGTCTGCTGGGCTTGGGGTCAGCAGGTCTTTCTTTTTGGACAAGTGCCAGGATCTGTTTGGCTCTGGAAACAGCAGTGGTGGAAACCCCTCTAAATCCCTCCCATCTAATTTCTCAGTTAATACTTTGACCGCTTCACTTACATTTATGCTACATTTACAGAGCCTCAGTCATAGACTAAAATGCAAACCCCTCCCTCCTCCCACTCAATGACTAGAATTGCTTGAGGTTAATTAGTTCCCCAACAGACCTGGCCAGGGGTAATTGCTTGGGTTACCTCCCCCTAAACCTGGCTGTCTTACTGCCTCTAGATTTTTATTTTGTGCCTTCCCGACTCTTTGGCTTTCCTACCAACAGTACTTTAAAAGCAATGGCAGAAAGTTCACTGGCTGCAACTGAACCAAAGTGTCACCTGGCATCTCCTTACCTCTTCTTGTTCCACACTTGTCAGCGCTCTCAGGCAACCACAGCAGCTTTGAATTCAACAATTAATATTTTGTGTTTCAAAATCAATTAGGACCAGTTGGTAAGTAAATTCTTTATTCTCAGTCCTATCTTATAAGGTGGAGAAAAACCTCTCCCAGGAGCTCAGTTGAGACTTGAAGTTAGATCATGGCACATAAGTATTTCTGGCAGGAAGGAGACACCTACGAAGATATTAAATGTTCAAGGTGCTCCCGCTTTGTGATTGCTGATTAAACGATGCGTATCCTCAGTGGTCACACAGTGGCAGGCAGCATTTTTGACAGTTGTCCTAGTGTTGTCTGTTTGCCACCTGTCACATCAACATGTCAGGTACTATGCCCTGTGTTCCCTATTGACAAAGGTTGATACAGTGGGTCAGAACAAATACGCCAAGGGACAGAGGCTTTGTTACTGTGGGTTTAGGCATTTGGGGGGAGAGGGGAGCAGAGTCTTGCATTATCCAAGAGGTGTTTTACTAAAGGAGGAGTGTAAGGGTAGGAAAACTTGTTATCTTAATGTCAAAACAACACAGGATTCTTTTGGTCACAGGTACATGACCATGCAAACATGCATACAGGGAGGAGGGAGTCAATTTAAATTAATATTTTCTGAAGCTTTTTATTTAACTATTAGCTCATTCCCTAATCCTGTTTTGACATCCTCAGGCTGGCTGTCTTCAAAATAAGTTTTCTGTAAGGGCACTATAAACCTCCCATTTGGTTATGGCACCAGGAGTCAGTCTTTGTCCAGCTTTTATGTAGCTCTTCAGACATAGCTGGAATGAGCTGGGCTTTGAGGCTAATTGCTCCACATTTCTGCCAGCAACAGCCTTGGGGAGCTCAAGTTTGTGGAGACAGCAGAGAAGGAACGAAGGAAGTTGTAGAGATAAAAGTGCTGAGAAACAGCACTTCACATTGCACTTATGAGAGCAGCTGGGTTTTTGTGTACTATAATGCTACTAGCAAATTCGAACAGGTCATGGACTGATCTTGCCAGCCACAGTGCAAAATGTCAGAAAACTGTGTTTCAGTCCAATATAGGGAATGGAGAGACCAGGAGACTTTTTGCCTTTCACAGAAGTCAGCCAGAATGAGAATAAAGTCCAAGTAATTATAAACTCTCCATAGATTTTGAAAAAAAAAACCAATCTGTTTCCAGATTTCCAACTGTTTCTAAACCTCATAGGAAACCATGGTTGAATCTGGAGTGTAACTGAGGGAAGAGAGGTTAGAATCATGGTTCCCTGAAGAACAAAGCACAGGGGGCGAAAACTTGCTTGAAACGAGATCTGCAGTGAAAACTGCTGTACTTAACATGCCAGTGGTCCTGCGAGCCCCCCAAAAGGCACATCCACAGGGTCCCTGCAGCAACTCCTGCTGCTTGTGAAGCTTCGTGGTAGCACTGGCCATCAGAAGAGTCTGTCCCAGGCACTCAGCTTCTGCCAGACCTGCCACAGAAATTTCTGTGGCACTCCATGTGCTCCAGAAAGCACACAGATTTATGAAATATTTTGTTCAGCCCTGACATGCTGTGAGGAAACCAGGATCTATAAATGTGTTCAGAGGGAGCAATTACTTCTGACATGTGAATGATAGGATCAATATGTACACATTCTGAATAGCCTTTGCCCCGCCTGCTCAGTGCATAGGGATATTATTTTTAGCAGTGCGAGTTGTCTGCCAAGGTAGATTTTTCTACCTTTGCTAAAGTTACTTTAGCCTGGGAAAGGCCAGGGGAGAGCCATCTTGTGGAAGAGTACAGATGGAGACCAAGCTTGCCTCACAAAGAGAGAAAAAGTTTGGACAGAGCTTGCAAAGCCAAAAGCTGGGTTAATTAAAATATTTCATCTTGTCATTCTGATGTTCATGGAAGCAAACCAACATACTTAATAGTGCCCTTCAGGGTCAGACCATGCTTTGCTTCACTTCACTTCTAGCTGCCTCTCCCAGTCATTGTTAAGTGCAAGCCTCCAGCTCACAGGGACATCACGCTTATTAATCAGATTTCAGATGAGACCATGTTGTATTGGTCTGGGTCCCAGGATTGCCAGGTGTTTTCTGCTGAGGACTGAGTCGGATACTTTAGATAGATCGTTCATTTCTGGGCTTTCAGTGGAAACCCATCCTCTACAGTAATGCTGATAAAGTATCACCAAATGAGGTATAAGTGGTAAGAGCTTAGATGTATTTCATATATACAGAAAGTATTTTGGGCTAAAGTAGAAGTGCACTGAATAGTGTAGCATGGAAGAGGAAAGTTATGAAACAAACTCTTCCAATGTCTGTAAGTTACCAGCAAGGAGGATGCAATATGGAGTTGCATTAGGCTTCTACTGAATCTATAGATTTTGAGCATTAATTTCTTCAAATTCTTTAGAAAATCTTAAATTGAATCTCCCCAAAAAGCCATATATCAAAATGACAGAAGTTGAAGACTATGTTTGTTGTGACTCAAAGTTGAAATCAGTACCATGGTCTCACTGACATAAGAAAAGAGCAGAAAAGAAACAAAAAAAAGAGAAGACTGACTCAAAAAAAAAAAAAAAAAAGAAAAAAAAGAAAAAGGAAGATCTATCATGTTTGAAGAGAAGGTAAATATTTGAGAAAGAGACAAAAATAATTCCCAAACCATTGCACATCACAGGCACAGTGACACACTCAGGAGCCCAGGTTGCTCCTCTATGTCTTCCTCCTCAGGTTCCCCAAACAGTTCTGCCTCTACCACAGTACCATGGGATGGCTCCTCCTTGGGCCAGAGAGTGCTGGCAGGACATGGCAGCCCCCAGCATATTTGCTCAGCTTTAACATGACCTCCAAGTCATTCTTGCGCTGATGTTGTTGTAAATAAGAAGTGCAGCATAGTTGGATACTCTCAAATAAGTGATAGCACTGGACAGTGAGACATAGTCACACTGGTGAGCTGAGGTAGGCATAAAAGCCAGTGTTGCAGCATTCCCAAGAAATAACCTCTAGGCAAAATTACTGGAAATGGATATATGCCAGTCAAGGTTTATTTCTCCAGGTTAAGGAGGACAATATGTTTTTCCTGGAACAATCTGAGGGAGTACGCAGGAAAAAGAGCTGACCTTCAACTGTCACAGGTTAAAGGAGAGGTGAAAAACCCAAGGGTCGATACCATCTCAAAAGGAGAGACACCATCTCCTTTGCTGCCTCTCTCTATTCAGCCTCAGCAGTCTTGTCTCTTTCATGGAGTTTGACTGTAACTAGATTAGTTCTGAACACATACTCTGTCTGCCCTGAAATTCAAAATCTGTCTCTCCTTATGTCCAAAAGACAAAATTTCTTGCATGTTTCCGAGTTTTTGAGGCAAGCGAAGGAAGCTAGACCCTTTCCTGGGTCGTTATTTCTTCCTGGCTCATCGGTTAGCACTGAGACTCATGATCCTACGGCTCAGTTCTTTTCCGAGCCCCTGCTGCTATCAGCCTTATTTATCTACTTCTTTGCCTTCTCCTACTCCAAATTCCTGTTCTTCTGTGAGTCCCTCTCAACCACCACCAACAGCAGAGCAGTACTTCAACAGGTGTACCTCAGCAGGGAACAAGAATAGATTTTTTTTAAGGAAAGAAACGGGACAATTTCAAAAACCTTGCTCTGTTTGGTCCATAGCTCCTTCTGAAATGACACAATGTTATTTCCTATTGCTGTCCTCCTAATTTTTTCTTTATTCACCCCTATCATAAATTAAACTGGAAACTCATTTCTTCCTCAGAAAGTAAAGGAGAAACAAGCAACAAAATAAGGAGATATAGCTCCATTTTTTAAAAACTTCATATGCTCCAAATGAATGAGAGCCCAGCTCTGTATCACCAGGATGAGTAACTGCCGGAGGCACAACAGACTCCTCTAAGGCTTTGCAAACACCACTAGAAACAAGAAATCAAATGTGAGCCCTTCCTCACGTCATACTGAGTCCTCTAGAGGTACTGTAGCTCTTCTTCTTAAAGCATTTCCTTTCTTTTTCTTTGTCTCAGCCGGCTGATTAGACAGTCTCCAAACCTCAGGCCAACGGGTAAATGAAGTGTGGGGGGAGGTCCTGCTGTCCTGTCTGCAAGGTCAGTTATTTCCTCTGATGGAGGAGAAGTGTATTTGCCAGCTCACAAAATGCGTCAGTGTGGTCCGTTTTACTGAGCGTTAGTGTAACACTCCATATTTTACTGAGTACTGATGACTTTCAGAGGCTTTCAGCAATGTATGGTATTCAATGCTGCCAACTCTCATGAGTTTGTCACATTATTTCTGAGGAAAAATGATACACCTTGGTTTTGTTACCCTTTCTCCTGTAGAAGATACAAGCCTTAGAGCCCTCCAGGTGCATATATAAACTCAGTTAAAGTCAGTCAGAGATATTAAGACTGATGAGCAAGCTGAGGTCTGAAGCCTGGGACTAGTACCCAGAGCTGGGAAGAGGGTCTGGGCCAGAGAAGGCTGATGGCCCGGAGCAGTACACAGGGTGTCTCGGGGTGAGGAGGTGGGAAGATGGATGGGGAGCTCACAGAAAAGGAGACCAATTCAGCAATGTTGTTGCCAAATGGACTGTGGCTGCTGTAAGGATGGGGAAGAGGAGGTAGAGACGAAGAGGTCAGTGAGTAGAGAGCAGACTTGAGGTGAAAGCATGTTGATAGTTTTAGGTTTGGGGCTGACGTATGGAAGGAGATGGAGAATTATATCCCCTATCTCTTGGTGTCAGTCTTCTCCAGCGGTCAACATACAGCTGTGAAATGCAATAGCAGAGTGTGTGCTTTACGGGATCTGGTGGAGGTGGGGACAAGGCACTGTTGCTGCTGTGGGGGCCTCCGCCACCCCCAGGTAAAACCACTAAAAGTGGCAACCCTGTAGATTGCCCAAACCCATGTCAAAAGGATGACACCTAAAGGAGCCTTCGGTTTCTCTTCTATTTTTTTTTTTTAATGCTATGAAGACTTTATGCAAAAACTACTGTAAAAAAAAATGGAAATAATGCTGCTTACAGACTTAATGATCACAGAGATAAGCAGTGTTAAAAGCAGGTGCAAATCAGTCTTTGATGACATATATACTAAGTGTTGCCAGTGTCATATGGAAAATCAGTATCTGAACATGTAAAGACTCTCTCATGAGGCATAGACAGTAGAGAAGAGGTGTTACATTCCAATTACATAAGAAAATTTGAGTTTTCCCAGCTCATGAGTTGGTTTTTCTGGCAATGATAGTAGTGTTATTTTAGCTTCACGAGTTCCATGTAAGCCAGTGCTGAAATAATGAGAGGCAGTATACACTGAGCTGCAGAATGACATCTGTTTTTACGATAAGAGTTTGGAGCATTAATGCCCTTTAAACAGTTTATAGATTTTGCTTAAACTGGGTGTTGATTGCTCAGTCTTTCATATGTTTGAGTTTAACCTCTACAAAGTCTATATACACAGTTTGTGTGCGTTTGTATGTAAGCTTATGTAGATAGGTATAATGAAACATTGTTCCATCAACTTCCTCAAGAGAACTATAAATGGAACACTACTTACTGGTTTGTATAGGATATATGTGAACAGCATATATGTACCTATGCTAAAAACATGTACATGAAGAGAAAGGGCATAGAAGATTTTCTCAAAAAAATACAGTTTTCGCATTCTGCTCTTTGAGTTACTCTATACCAGGAATGCATTAATGTGGTAATGTTTTTTTGTAACCAGGTAACTCACTTATCTATTTCCACAGCGTTTTGACTTCTAGGAACCCTAATTGGTGTTCCATTAGGCACAGTGCTAGCCTCACTTCAAACAAATATAGCAAACTCTTCCAGTATGCATCATTAATGACTGCATAGCACACAAAATTGTTCTCCATGAAGAAAAGACAGATGGTTTCTTTACGTTTTTAATATTGCACACAGTCAAATCTTGCAATTGCTTTTGTTCAATAAAATCTTTTGTCTCCTCTGCAGTAAGATGTATTCTACCCTCTATGGCCTCACAACTTACTAAATAAATAATTACTGAATTTCCATCTATCACTGAAGGCATAGAAATGCTATAGATACAGATGGGACTGGAGTGTGTTTATGAAACTGATAGATCATTTTTAATCAGTGGGTTCCTGAAGTCACCTTCAGAGATATAAATAGCTACTATCAGGTATCTGAGTCTGAAGCCTAGAAAACAGAGTAGGTAAGGAATATCCAGAAGGCAAACAAGAGGAGGAAAGTAACTAAGGTACTTTAAATTGTTCTTTGAGAGAAAGTCTACCTCTGCAGATTAGGTACAGTGCCTAGGAAAACAGCGTAAGCATCTAAATAGAGTTCCAACAAATACCAGTTGAACCCTGCCTTCTTCTTTCCTCTCCTCCCAGGACAGTAGGAAGTGTTAGAGGAGAGACTATCTTGGCAAGTACTTTGGTTATAAAATATCTTAAGCCCCAAGGGGATTCTGTGCATGTCCTCCCAGCTGAGGTAGCTTAGGAGCACCCAAGCACATGCTCAGCCTCTGTCTTGATCTCAAAGACTGTATATTAACTGCTGATTCTGTGGTATAACTGGAAAGACATTTTTTAATAGATTTGGAAATGTATTTACAGGAAGGTTCTTGTGCCTGAAGATGAGGGAAAGCCAGACTGTTTACTGGCTGTTTTCTCTCTGTGCCAAACACTGGGACAATGTGAGGAAGGTGAGATGGTTGCCTCTCCAGCTCGACATTAGTGATCTTCTCCAAGCTATTTACTTATGCTCCTCTGTGAGCTGATGAAGGTAGAGAAGTGATTACATCCCCATCCCCACCCCCCCGCATTGCAGACACTGCGACACTTTGGTGAGAGACAGCACATGTGAACTGAAACTGAGGGGCACATTATATTTTTCAAATCTTGGGTGACCTGCTGCAGTCAAGAAGCCATTCTCCAGCTGTTGAAAGGCAAAACAAAAAAATAAGTAAATCACCTTCCCTCCTGTCAACAACAGCAACGGCAAGAAAATAAAGGATGGAGATCATTGGTACCTCAACTGAGCAAGGAGAAATTGAAGTAAGTCACCGTTACAAAGCCCCACTCCACAGACAGCAGAAAAACCTCATTAGAGAACTCTTGTGCAGCCTCTCCTTTGGGCATTGGTTTTGCTGTGAAACAAAGTTAGTTATTCTAGACAGACAGATGGCTGAAAGGACAAGTATTCTGCATTGATACTTGCATCATGAATGGCCCAACCTCAGCCCTAACCAGTGTCTACAATTTCCCTGGATGACACTGATAATAAGGACAGTTGGGAAATATTTAAAATGTTGGAAAAGTGCACAAGGAATTCACACTGCTATTTTTGCAGTGGCTTTGGTTTTTCCTGTAATTTTTCAAATCCAGATTAAGAAGAAGCTCAGACCATCTGTACTTTAAGGATAACCTGGACAATAGCTGTTTCTCTTACATCAGTGATGAACATTCTGTTTTCCTCTGTGATTTGTCATCTGGTTTTTGTTTGCTGTTTTTATTTTTTGCTACTATATTCTTGCCCGACTAGGTCTACTTTTTGTCCGAGTTACAGGGGTGTAAATCAACAGCGAGTACAATGAAGTCAATGGTGCTGCACTGACGTGAAGACAGCATTTTCTCAGTGGAGAAGTCTTTGGACGTTGCTTCCTAATGCTGTCACGCACTCTTCTGTAAATTCTTGAGCTGTGGAAGCTAGTGATTTTCTGAACCAGCAATTTTAATATCTAGTTACAAAATGTAGCCATATGGTCATTTGTCTCTTGGTCCTAAGGGTCCATATATATCTGCATGCTTCCTCTTCAGGGGCACTACAGATGAAGAGCACTTTGGGGACAGGAAACAACAACAGCAACAGCAACACTCCCTTCAGCTGGGTGAGTGCAGATTTGTACCATTCCCGTCGTATTGTTGGGATCTTCCACTCGTTCGGATGCTTATAATTTTCAAATTATGTAAGAAGAGCA
>NW_009636479.1:0-1788 GCF_000690535.1 Cariama cristata | reverse complement strand
GGGAAAGAGACATACACAGAGGGAAAATTCTGTGCAATGCATTTGTAAAAAAATGCATTAACTGGAAATGGCAAAAAAATGCTGTTTTGCCTAAATGGCAAAATTCTCCATCTTCCCCTTGACCTATAAGTAGGTATTTAAGAGTTTATCCAAATGTGGAGTGGTGACCACCATTTTAAGCAACATCTATGTCTTTCTGTAAAAAACCCTGGTTTTCATTATCCATTCAGTCACCTTGCTACTGGCTCTGTTTCATTAGCACGACCTGTACTTCGGTTGAAACCCACTCCAAAATCATTCCCGAGGTCCGTACAGCCAGGCAATATCTCCTGACACTGTGTGGATAGGCAAGATGACTGCCTGTGACCAACAGGACTACCTGTATCCACCTTTCTCTTTATGGCACATCCCATCTTCCTCCTTTCTCTCTTCTAGATTTGACTTCTCTCTAATTACAAGTTGGAATACCTCTGCATGCCAGTAGGTAAAGGCAGGAGATAGTGACTCTCCTGCTTAAATTCGAACAGTTAAGCTGTCCATCAAACTGAAAATGAATGTGCCTAAAGTTCCTAAAATTCAGAGAGGGAGACTGATGGCACGTGGGTTTTTGCATCGTGCTCCTCGAGTAGTGCTGTGTGCACCTATGGTCTTTATTTGTCTTTCAGTTACAAACAAAAGCTCACTGCTGTGCAGTTCCTATTCCTCATGTCTGCTCTCAAAAAATCTTTCTGGGCAATGCCTGATGGCTCTTCTCAGATACATAATTGAAGAATGGGAACCTCGGAGGGGAAAAAGCACTTAACCATGTTTAACTTTTTGAATTAGATGCACAGGAGTCTTTGACCCTAAGGATGATCTCAGATATATCCCAAACAAGATGAATATTCAGGAAAGTGTTGTTTTTTTATTTTCCAGCCTTCTTGAATTTCCCTCCTAGCTCAGACTAGTCTGTGTCACATTTCATGCAAGCTGTAATCTCCAAGGGGAAAAAAGCACTTAACCATGCTGTCAGGCTCTTACTTCAGGCTCCCAACAATCTTCTGCTCTCTCTGAACACTAGTGTATATGTATGAGACTTACCGATATTGTCTGACTAAACAAATCAAACCACCAGCTATCTCATGGGAACTCCTGAGGTAGCTTTACTCCTCTACACTTCAAAATGTCAGGATGTCTTTTAAATATGATTGAAAGTCTGCTAGAAATGTCATCCAAGGTGTAATAGCTTGAAAACAATCAAATGTAGGTGAACAAGTTTGATAACTTTGCTCTAATTAGATTTTAGTAATAAGAAGTTAGAAATGTGTATATATAAATTTGTGAAATAATACATAAATATATTTTTATATTGTGTATATAGTAAATATGTATATAAATAGTATAGCAATGTAACATAATAGCGCATATATTGTCAGAATAGACTATTTCAGTTGGAAAGGACCTGCAATGATATCCAGTCCAAGTGCGTGACCAATTCAGGGCCAACCAAAAGTTAAAGCATGTTGTTAAGGGCATTGTCCAAATGCCTCTTAAACACTGACATGGTTGGGGCATTGACCGCCTCTGTAGGAAGCCTGTTCCAGGGTTTCACCACCCTCTTGGTAAAGAAATGCTTCCTGGAGCCAAGTCTAAACCTCCCCTGGTGCAGCTTTGATCCATTCCCACGTGTCCTATCACTGGATCCCTGGGAGAAGAGCTCAGCACCTCCCTTTCCACGTCCCCTCCTCAGGAAGCTGCAGAGAGCAATGAGGGTCATCCCTCCTCAGCCTCCTTTTCTCCAAACTGGAC
>NW_009636478.1:0-30979 GCF_000690535.1 Cariama cristata | reverse complement strand
AAAGTTACTGATGCAAAACTACACAAAATTTTCCCATTTTTAAATAACAGGAGTAGAACATTGGGAAAATTTTCTATTCTGAAAACTTTAGAGATTAAAAAATAAAGTACATTAAATATTTTTTTAAGTTAAACTATTTCAAAACTTGGCTGTAACAATACAGGTTTCCATCACACAAACATTGACTTACAGTTTCTGTTACCTTCTTTTCCCTCTATGATGGAAAATACATGGGAAGCACATGACATAACTCTGCACATTACTTCTGTGTGCTGGCAGCAGCAGTTTTTTCCAAAGCTCATGTGCAAATTCTGATGATAGGTTTATGCCATGCAATGAGCACCTTAAACTGCTTCAGTTATTTTAAAGTTAGAAGTAAGCTTATTATTGAACCTACATTATGGAAGAAAAATAAGTTGCTGCTTTGCTGCTTGAAATTATTCCGTCAATCAGTTTCAGGGCTGAAATCCATTCCGATTTCCCATTTCCCACCCAATGTATGAGAAACTCTAAAGTATTCAGGAAGCATATTAGTATATTGGAAAAGTACTTTACATTGGCTAAGAGCCTAGAAAACTACATCCTCTAGAGGTCAAGTCTTCCAGTTCATCATGAAAAATGCCTGGGAATAGTTTAAACCCTGAGACAATTCAGTACTTTAAAATCATGAGAATATTTCATAAGAAGAGAGACATAATTTTATGTTTTACTAATGCTGGAGAAGCTATTCAAAGAGAAATCTGTTAAGGAAATTAACTTATTCATTAAATGAATAGACAGGTATGATTCTAAGACTGTAAAAATATTTACAATAGCTTTATCATTGCAGCTGTATTTAATATGCACAGTTTGGCAAGAGACTGAACATAAATGTAAAATTAGGGAATGCTGATGTCTAAATACAATGTGTACATGAAAGGAAGACCAGAATGACTGCATGTCTCTGATTTAAGTACTATATGAAATCAATTCACCTTAAAAAAATACACACTACACTCTAATGACAGCAAAACTGCAGATGAATCTTTCTTACAACAAAAATAAAATCTGAAAAAACATTAACTAAGCCAGCCTTACAATGACATCTCTGACAAAGTTAATGTCCCTGTGGGCTATTTTTCCTTGATTACATAATGGACTTTAAGTACAAATACACAAAAACATAACATTATTTTTAACATCATCTGCCAGAAGAAATGGAAAGTGATTTAACTACTCAGTGCTCACAGATAATGCCTCTTGTCTGCAGGCATCTTCAATTTTGGAGTAAGATGCTGTATATGGGTAAGTGTGGCAGCATGAGGTAATGTTGGAAACATACTCGGATCTTCATGCAACCAGTTTATACTTTTACATTTCCTCCTTCCATATGACATAAGTCAAATGGAAATTTTGTGCCAGAAAATAATACATATTATTTAAGAGAGTATTTTTTTAATACAGAGTATATTTGTCTGAACCAATTAACAAAGTTTGAACGATAAACTGTAGTATCAATTCACAATCTCTCTGAACTGACAGCAATAATGTATTTTATTTGCATTTCTTTGTATTTTTATCCAAAACATGCAACTGGGTTCTGATCCATGTTCTGCTGAATATTTAATTACTTATATGAAGCAGAAACATTTCAAAGTAGGACTGAGAGTAGTCTTTTGTTCAATGATCATGAGACACCGTTAGAAAAGACTTACTAAAATCTCCTTACAAATAAGCAGACATAATAAGAGTTCAGTTTGTGCAAAGATCCAAAATTTAATCCTAAAGATTTTTTTTCTGGCTAGAGTTGCTTAACAAATTCTACCCAGTTTTGGAGACAGCATCTGGATTACCATAGTCATTTACTTATCGGTCCTGTGTGTGGGGCAGGAGGGGAATGGTACTTCATTTGAGTTACTGTTGGGTGTCACACAACCCTGCCAGCCCACACAGTAGAAAGGCAGGCTGCTGCAACAGCTGATTAGAAATCAAACGCTACTCTGAGTGTGTGTCTGCCTGAGCATTTTTGTACAGATCAGGAATGCGCTTTTGAACTGAATCCTGACGTTTCCCACTCCAGCCCTGTGGTTCACATCAGAGAACAATCTTGAGGCATATAAACGGGTTTCCTTTCAGAGGAAACTAAACTGGAAGATACACTACAGAAATTAACTCAATGTACTTCAGCTGCTGGTAAATCCAACAGATCAGACTAAGTTAGACTAGATCTAATTCTGAAGCAAAATCCCCAACAGGCAGTGAGGATTTTGGATCCTCAGCGTCAACTGCTTCACTCTCCAGCTTTGCCCCTATTACTCCACAATATCTATTAATAAGGATGCAGTCAGTCACAAATCTTTCTCTCATTTTAAAAACAAGATCTTATCTCTGCCATCTACTATCAGATTTACTTGAGGTTTTTAGTTTCTAATTAACATTGAATTTAAAAAGTCAAGTTTAGAGTTTACACATAGCAGCGAACAAAAATCTATGTACACTAACACCACCACAGACACACACAATTGTGCTGTTGGCTTTAAGCTTAAGTGATTACCAGCTTTTCCACAGCCAGGAAAACTTCAGTCTTTCAATTACTTTTCCTTTGGAAAGCTTAATCAACGCATTTTTTGCTACTTACTTCTAGCTAAGCTTTAAAAAAAAAATAAATGAAACCCAGCAAAAGATAATGCTTTCAGAAAGCTAAAGCATGTAAAGATCGTGATGAACTGGCATCTGAGTAAAGAGGTAGCAGAGCCATAAAAAACAGTGACACTACAAGTAGAACATTTCAGTTTACTTTTTGTAAATAGATGTAAATAATAGCTCAAATTTCAGTTTTATTAAGTGCCTTCTGCATGCTTGAAAGCCTTTCTTATTTAACATTTGCCAAAAGTAACTTTTTCCCCTCGAGCTATTGTGCTTACAGGATGCTCTCTGGAACTACACAAGAATACTATTTTTCCTGAAGCCTGGTTTGTTACAGCGATACAAACGCAAAGCTACTTCCATCCTGATTGACATTTAACACTGATAACACCTACTTATTTTACAGCAATTTTATAATTATGTTGTTAATGATGAATTGGGCAGTTACCTCCTGAACAATTTGTATCAATACAGTCCTGATCCACATTCCAGAGAAGTAAGGTCAAGCACTAACCCTCAAATAATGACAAAAAACAGCTGAGGATGAAAGTCCATTTGAAAGCACAAACCTTAGGCTAACATATTAGTTCCTCCTCAAAGGAAGTTTTATGGGTTTGAAAATTGCCGTGTAGCAGTGTATAGTTGCTTGTAAATCCAAGCCTCAGAGACAAGGCACGTCAAAGGAAAGGAACTTCCAGTATGGGGACAGTAAGTAGATGTCAACCTATGCCTTTTTTTTTTTTCAAATGTATTTCTGAAAGAAGATAATAAATCCTTTGAAGTTTAGGCTGATTTGAAAATTTAAGCTGCCAAAGTTCCAACTCCTACTTAGTTTTGCAAACCTTACTATTGCATAACCTCAAGCACTTTGATCTTTTTTAGCTGCTTTACACTGGGACTTTGAGCTCCTAGCTCTTTTTATAGAACTAAAATGTCATATAAAAGTACATGATGGAAAACTGTTTTTCTAATTGCACACATACAAAGGTATAGGACAGATCCACATTTCCACAATGCAACATTTTGCCTGTTTTTCTTATGTGTGGGTGTTTGTGCTCTGGATTCCACCCTTTTTAAGAGTTCTTCACACTACCTAAGAAAACCACAATCAGGGCTGCTCTTTCAGACAAACTGGTGTCCTGGCCATTATGGTCATTATATGTCCCATAGCATATTTTCAGCTGGATGCTCTGCACTTCATGTACTTGAATAGAATGTTCCTAACTGCATTGTGCCCCTTATTATTATCTCTCTGCATAATTTTCTAGTAGCAAAGGGAATATTTTGCCCATAAAGCAGTTGTGTATTACTGCTATGTTGTTGTGCACAATTAAACAGCTGTTGCATAAGTAATGTTGCAAAGGTGACTGCATTTTATTATGCTCAGTGAATACATTTTCTGGTATGCATCTATGATAAGGATAGCCACGAGACAGATTGTGTTTATCATGTATGTCTCCTAACCTTCACTCTGCCCACTAAGCCATCTCCCTTAAAGCTATGTGTAGTTTATGTGAACTTTCTAACAAGCCTCAAGAAAGTCTTTTTGAGAGGTATTCCTGGGCACAAAAACTTACTCTCCACAGTCTTATGTGAGGAGAATAGTGAGTAGACAAAATTAAACTGATTTTCAGTCTAGCTTCTAAAACCACGCTATACCAAAGGACATACACTCAAAACAAACAGAGAAAAACCCACCAAATACCACACAATCAAACACAGAAAGATGAACTAAATACAATTGTATGTGGCTCTTTCTGGCTGAAACACTTCTTTACTGAATTTTGTCTGAAAGAAACATTTTGTATGCCATGAAAAAGCTGAACAAATACAAATATACTTGAGGTTTCTGTGAGGAAAAAAAAACACCATAGATTTTTGGAAGAGCAATCCCTCCCTCATCCAATAACATACCAGTCTTCCCCTTAGTGATAAATTGTACAAGAATAAAAATTTTTATAAACCATTAGTTAAGATAATGACCAAGACTATGCCAAAAAGAAAATTAAAAGCAAGGATGGATTAGTGTGCAGAACGAAAATACATATGTGATGCATGTAATTTGTTCCAGGGCTATCCTTATCATACATGCAATAGAAAAGTACACTCAATGACCATAATAAATGCCTTTAACTGAGCTTCACAGATGGAGCTTTCTGTTTGGAAAAATCCTGTATATATAAAATACATGAATAGTCATTGAAATAGCTAGAACAAGTCTACAGCTCAGTAAAACAATTTTGAACATAAAGCTTAACTGCTCTTTAATGGAAGATGGAATTGCATTTAAATTTCATTATTTCCTAGATGGGGACTCTCACTTCCTTCTGGAGTTAGGAGATAAAAACATACATTCCCTCCTGCCTCCATTCCCACCTGTAGGTAACAAGGGACATTCCAGCCTAGGTCCATTCCAGCCTGCCTGCCTTCCATTCTACCGGTAGTAACGTCCATTCCAGCCTGCCTCCACTCCAGCCTGCCCATAGGAAGGTCCATTCTAGCCCACCCCCATTCCTACTGCCAGAGTACATTCCTCATCCACGAGTAAACACTGCTCAGCTCAAGAATCTTAAGACAAAAGAGAGTATTTCAGTTAGAAGTAGAGATGTCTCACTTATCCTCACGATTCCTAATAAGACATGACACAAGCATACTATTGAGAAGTGTAAAACGCCTGTTATGCAGAATTTACCTGCAATTTGGTTTAATATAAGAGTTACTCATAGGCTGTTAAGAAGCAGATGCATCTGTAGGGGGCAAATCAACCACAGGAAGTGGCAATTTACAGATTAGGACCCTCTTTTGTAAAGGTATGTAAATGTGCGCTAATTTCTAATATAAGAAAACCTAAAGGACCCAGTGGAAACATTTACTGCGTAAAAATTTAAACAGGCTGTACCCTGCTACAGATAAAAGTATTTTATCCCTAAAGGTATGAGCCCTTTCATGTTTATAAACACAGGCAAAACAAGAACGCACTTTAATTATTCTTGGAGACATTAATTGCATGTCTAGTTTTGCTCATATAAGCAATCTCTCTGAGTTTAAAGGTACTATAGTTAAAATACATGTACAAATCCAGTTTTTACCCCTAGACGTATATATCATTATCTTTTATAGGTAATTTAAGTGCCAACAAATACAGAATCACTAAATCCAAATGATCTACATCCCAGCTGAAATCAAAAGAGGCTGTGCATTATGTACACAATGAATTCATATGGCTTTTTTGCACAACAAAGCTCCTCAGCACATTGATTTGAACTAGTGAAGCTGGATGCTGTTAGGACAGAGTTACCTAAAAACAAAAGGGTAATGAGTTTGTTTGTGAGATATTCCTGAATAGAATGGAATAATCGGAAAGATTAATTTAATAATAAGGTTTCATACACATATGTGTATCTACAAAACACAGGTTTGTATTTTGAAATTTTTACTGAAATTATTCCATAACATAGGTCTATTATGCACAGATATCCATTGTATGTTTGCAGACATTTTAAAATTAAATAAACATTACTTCCCCCCCCCCTCCGTCTTTGAAGGTAAATAAAGTTGTAGCAATGTGTTTCATTCACATAAACAAAGGATATATAGAGTAAGATATGAAATATCTAAAATTAATTAGAACGGCTTTTCCATTAATAAACTTAGCTTGTAAAACTTATTTATGAACATATCATATTCCTTATCTCCGATTCTGGTGTGTCCAGCCAACCAGAAGTTCTGTGAAAGATCGTATCATTGTGTGCCATCATCCCTTCAGTTTACCCCATAGCTTGACAAAGGTTCATGGCGAAAGACTTTTTTTATGACTGTTCAGTCTTTCCAAGATACATATCAATTTCTGCAAACTCAGTTCAATTTGATCTAAATTATAAAACGAACTAAACTAATTTATGGATTGCCCAACTTCCAAACCACCTCTGCTTCTGCCTTTTTTTGACTGGAGGTCCAATGGTCTACATTTGCCATTAATCTGCACATACTTTTGAGGCGCAACTAAGTATTACTCGTTCAAGAAGGAAGCCCACCCACGATCCATAAAATATGTTAAGAACACAAAACTTTTACTGGAATATATGTAAACTGAGTACCACATAGCCAGTAGGGTCTACAGTTTAGAAAGCCTTGCATGTTATTTAAATATATTGGTACACTGTCAAATAACTGTTGTCCAGTATACCAGTATATTTGTATACTCCATTTACAGCAATTGTAGTAACACACTTTTAAAAATAACAGGATATCTGAACAGGAATTGTCAGTACCCTGTTTACTTTAAATGGGGTATGGAAGAAAAATGTTCCTCAAATACTATCACCATGCATTCAACATTTAAATTTCTGTTTCATTTTCACATTTTATTTGACCTAAAGCTGTGGAAAAAAACCCACCAATAAACTATTTTCCTGTACAGTGTGGATAACCACAGGGAAGAAAAAAAAATAATTTAGCTTTTGCGACAAAACCACAATGCCAGATACAATATAAAAGGCAAAAGGATAAAAGATTTCTGAAAGGGCCACATGTGTTTGTTCAGCAAGATCCTCCAAACCAGCACTATCTGGCCATAGGATGCTTTGCAATGTTACTTTTCCAGGACCAGTGCCAATTAGAGAAAGTACCAGCAAATTATTGCCTGCTGAGTGTAATTCAAAGCCAGGGTAGTAGGAAACAACTGACACCAGCAGCAAGTGAGATCTACCTCCCATGTCTGATGCGGTCCTTGGATCTTGGACAAACCGCTATGCTAAAGTTTATACAATATAAAGCTGCTGCTGCAATGCAGCACTGAGAAAGTTTTGTACTGTTAGGACAATTGTCCTTAACAGTTAAAACTCTTCTTGTGCTCCGCATACTGCAGAATTTAGTAGATAGCAAACAAATCATAGCAGAGGTCAAAGCACGTATGTGTAGGCGTAACTGAGTATTTTCGTTCCACTTTCTACCTCATTCCTCATAGTGCCAGTTAGTATTTCTTAAGTCTGTAGCATACTTTGCCTTGTTGATTTCAGGAAGGAGTTAATTTCAAGAAATACTGATGCATGTAATCCATGACTTCTGAAGACAGTGAGATTGATTATTTAGAATGTTTATAACTATATCCAGAAATAAGGAAGTAAAAATCTGAGAGCTTTTTCTAAATCTATTGTATACAGTACAGCTATTGACAAGAAGAAAAAGTTCTTAATTGATTTTGTGAGTCAAGGTAATAATCTGTGCTCTGCAGGCAAGTCTTCACTCCTAATGGGTAACAAAAAAAAAAATCCCTGATGTGCCATATTTAGAAAAAACTAAGCAGTTGCCAAGAGACTTCCTTTTCCAGATTAAAATATGTAGTAACTTCAGCACCATTTATGTGTTTGCAGATAATGTAGGGTAACTATATTCAGCTTCTGTAACTCAGCAGGGAGTTATGTTAAGGCTGTCTCATGGAAATTGTTATTATGAAGCACTCAACAACATTTTATTTGTGTCTGCTACTCCTATGATTATTTCCATTCTCCTCCTACGCTAAGCAGCAATAACCAACCCTTGAAGAACATGTCTTACTCAAAACAGCATAGGGTTTAAGAAGTTGCAGCACCTGTCTGTTTTCTCATTTCCACAGCTTGCTTTGAAACCCACTGAAAGTAAGTATGCTGAGGAAAAAAATACCTGAGACGTTTTGTACCCATTTCAGAGTCTTAAGGACCAACAGCAGCACCTTAGACACTAATTTTTCTTTCATCGTAACAGCCATCTAGACATCTTTGCTGCACTATCTTCTAGTCAAATGCAGTATTTACCCCACTAACCCCAGGCGAATAGTACCATGACAGGTGGTAGCTTTTCACTATCTAATGCTGAAAACTGTAAAAAAAATTTGAAAAAAAAGGCACCAAGAAAGCCCCTTATAGCATTGCCTTGTTTGGCTTCAGAAAACTAGTATGGCCTGAAAATTCTTAACTATTTCCTTTTGTCCATTCCTAAATTACTCTATCACTAAACCTCTTATTTTAAGTACAACTGGTTAAAACAACAGTACTTGAATGCCATTTGTGTATTGGTTACACTGTTCAATTAACTAAATCTCTTTGTTGGGACAATCTCACTCCACCATCGTGATCAAGCATCAGAGTAATAAGCAACATATCTTTATGCAGGGAAAGTAATGTCAATGCCCAGCTTTGTTGCTCAGCATCCTGACAAAATATGCAAACTGTTTTGAGGGCTTTGAATGGCTGGTTCTCATTATCTGAATGGCAAGTCATATATACACACATGAATCAGGCGAATAAAATGTTTAGAGCTTTGATGACTTTTGCCGAAATGCAGAGATCATGGGGGTTTTTTTAAGGCTAAGTCTATAACATCACTGTCCATAAGAGAAGTGCTGGATGATATTTCGGAAAGTGTCATACCTGGTCCTATGCTTTGGTTTACGTACTCTCAAAGGCTTGAGGCTCCCGGAAAAAGCAAAGACTTGACACTGGCTATAAATCCTGGTTACAGAACCTTCTCTTACCTGTACGGCTCTCTGAACACCACTGTGTAAGAAGGAGAGGCTGTTATGATAGATTGCTCTCTAGATTCCCTATACTTAAGCCTTAGCTTAAAAATTCATCTGCTTTCTTCTTCAGTTTGGCCCTCCCTATTCGGATCCTGCCTCAGTGCTTCACTAGATCATTCAACTTCTCTTAAGTGCATTAGTAACATGAAAGCTCTGCAAGAAAAGTCAAAACCATTTTTTGCCGGCCCTTGTCTCTCAGAGATCTTCTTTCTTTGTAGACTGATGCTATTATACATTTGCATTATTCACAGCAAAAAGTGAAATGAAGTGCTGTTCACTTCCCTGACATATACTAGAGAAGTGGCTTTTGCTGCACTGTCTGTTGAGAGTAATATAATAAATAGCCCACTTTCGGGCTAACCTATTCAAATTGGCCCTCAGAGCCTCTAGATACATTCCTGACATTTGTATCTATAGCCTTTCCATCCTTACCTTCTAAATAAAATGTAAAATAAAACTTGCTTAATTTAGCTGAAGGTAAATTTAATGCTGCAAAATTATTGACTTGAGAATTTAAATTTAAACCCTCTCAGAGAAGAAGTACAAGCTTTTTAGCAAAAGCCTGCCTGCAGGTGTAGCACGTGATAAATGGAGCAGAGTGTTCCACTCACTTTTTATTTTATGTGGATAATAATTCTCTAGGATCAATTTCTACTCATTTATCTTTGTCTCCTAATACGCGCATCCTGACTACACCTTTTCTTCCATCTTTTGCCTAGATTCTCCATCTTCTCTGTGGCACTTGGTTTCAGCATTATTAAAATTCATGGACTACAGAAAATTATTTCAGACCACACCCTTTCCTCAGTTTGCCACAACAATGTGCATGAATAAACATTCAAATGATTTATACTAACGGGTTTACTAAAATACCAGATCATGTTCCCTACTTAGAAACTTTGTTTCCCATTACTTTGTAAGAGAGGTTTCTGCTGAAGGTGCGACTAAAATGTAACATTTGCTTTACTATAGTCAAATTTACAGTATTTTAAAAAAAGAAAATTTATTGTTAACAGAGTTAAAGAGACAAGGAAGAAAGAGAAGTCAGCAGGTATAGATTTTATAAACTCAAGTACCTGTAACATTATTAATGATGGAGGAGAAACTTAAATGTGTATCTAAAATGATCGTTAATAAAACCGTTATAATTCCATAGCAAATATAGGTCTTTACAAGCTCGCTCATCCCTTAGCTGAGGTATGCTCTACTACAAATACTTCTATGCACCTGAGTGCTGGAGAATATTTTGCTTACCTTTATGGTCAGATAAATTAAAGAAATCACAGGAATTTGTATCTTCTGTCATCCAAGGGCAGTAAACCATCTGCAGTAGGATACTTTCATGAATCAAGGGAATTAGATATGTAACCAAGAAATTTGTTTGGTTCCACTTTGTTCTGACACTGCCCTTCAAAGTAAGTGCAACCCATTCCACAACAGAATCATCAGCCAATGATGAAGCTACACCCTCTGCCATTATCAAGCCATTAACCAAAAATATTCAGTAACACTTAGTCATGTCAAAAAAGACATCTTCAGAATACATTATCTCCTCATTTAATACTACAACAATGCTACTTAAATTTTGTAATCATTTGTGCATTTGTCTTTTCCTGCCTACGCTTCAACTGTGCATTAACCTGTTCATAAGAGCATTAAAAAGAAAGTCTTACTTAAGCTGTATGCAGTCAGGTTTCAGCAGTCAGTCACTTTGGACTCTTTCTTGGGGACTCTGAGCATGTGGCTCCTTACAAAACTATTTTTGCAAGAGTCAGCGAAGTCCTGCCGGTGCGCTAATTGGTGGGTTTGTGGCTATCTCTACTCCTGCCACAAGCGGAAAAAATTCTGTCATGAATAACCGTAAGTAGCTCTGCAAAGCAAGAACTCACACCTACATTAACTAATGAAGCATTCACCCACTTGTCTTAGGCCAGGTATAAAGAACTCAATTTCCCTTTTGGTTTCATACTCGTATTTGATGTTCAGTCATGGATTCATGACATGAATTATTAATACACTAAGTCTCAGGATATCTGTAAAGGGCTCTACCAAAAAAGGAAAGCAACGTTGCTAGAAGGTTACAGAAAAAGCACCAAGAGAGCATGAGTTTAATGGAAAAACTCCAGTACAAGTGCAAAAAGCATTCATTTTATAAACACAAAATTATTCTAATTTCTTATTTTAAAAAATGAAGAATACAGTGAGTTACAACAGTGCCTATAGATACAATAATATTCAGCAGAATATTCCATAGACCGAGATGTTCACTGTGAGTGCTACATCCTTATAACACAGCAAGGGAAAGACAATGCAAAACAATCAGCTAGGCTTGAACAACAGGCTGGGCTTTGCTTCAAAAATTAATTTACTTGAATTAATAATGGAATTACCCATGACACAGAAACTACCCGAAAGCAGACCTGAAATTTAACAAATTCATTAGGTGATCAAGTGTTCACTAACATTTAATAGATATGCTTTTTTTCATAGCTTTTCTAAAAGACTTCAAGCTTTATAACTTTGTTTAGATCTACTCCAGTTTTGTGCTCTTTCTCCATTTTCTTCTAAATATTTATCATTTCTTCTAACATCTTTTATGATGGGCAATTTTTAATTAGTCTTTTTATCATCAAGTATACAGGATACTCAGTCTAACTGGATGTTCAGAGAATAAACTCAAATTTTGTTGCCTTTATTTAATGTTGAACTACATCAGCTTCCTTCATGAGCAAGACAGCTGATACATTTTCTTTTTAATGGGTAAGGATGAAAATTTCTATCCCAAAATACAATTTGTATTTGACAAAATTTGTTTCTTGATGTGTCTGTGTGTATGTTTTGGTTTGTTTGTTGCCTTTTTTCCTCCCTCTACTGGACAATATGGCTGTCCAAACAATTTTTTTCAGTTGAATTGCAGCTAATTCTCAGTGACTCAAAAGTAGAAGTATACTCTGTGGTAATGCTTAGTTCCCAGTCTTGTTCTTATTACTTGCTACTACAAAAGGTGTTTTATGACAGATTAAGGGAAGCTTTTCCCTTCTCACACACATCGAAGCATTAAAGCTTCACTCTTGAAACTGCAGCTGTCTCCTTGATCTTGAACACTTTGGCAGGTGCTTTCATACCTTTTATTAAGCCAACCTTAGGATTATCTTTCTCTTCAAAGTTTTGAAACTTCTACAGAGAAAGAGCGCAGCCCACTTTTGAAGTTTGCAGTGGAAGACAGAAAGCAGGAACAAAATCATTAAAAATATTGTCACTGGGAAGCTCAAAGGAAGGCGTTATTCCAATTTCATAAGAATCAATGACATCAAGCAAACGCTACATTTGTTTAGAAAGACAGGTGATGATCAGACATCAAAAGGTTATCTGAAGATAAAACCCTCCAATTCTTCAAAAGATATTTTTTAAAATGCAAACTTTTACAGCGTAACACCTGATCCAAAAATTGAAACGCTCAGATTTTAAAAATATGTACTATCTTCCTAACTGATTACAGAATCTGTAATTTACGCGGTACACACATGAACATACATTATTATTTACACTTCACATTTTACAAGTAATTACATGTATATATAAGACAGCTACAGTTTTCGAAGTGGAAGAAGGGGCATTATGAACGTTGTCTTACTGGAAGTTAACAGAAGCCAAGATGTTACTCCCTTTGGCCCTTTGAAGGGGAAAATTTAAGTCATGAAACATTGTCAAAGTGAATAGATTCAACAAATTATGCAGCCAGGAAGCCCTGCCGCCAGGATCCTTGATTATCATATGCATAACACAGACCAGAGGACATTCCTGAACTGCAGAAGTTCCTTCTGCAATTCCAATGGACATGGGTTAATTGGAGTGTATCAGTTCCATCATTAGGCATGCACGTGACTGCGGTACTGTCATTCAATTTTCCAAATCAAGGTATTATGCAGTACCAATATTTGCAGAAGTCTCTCTGTATTTATCATTCAGTTTTCATCATCAAATTATGTGAATTATTATAATTAAGATACCAAGTTAGTTTTACAACATGTATTTCATGTAAAACATATGATATTAATCATGTTTTCTCCTTAAGGCTTTGTTAACTTAATTTCTTGGTAGCTATGTCATTCCTTTGTGTGTCATCACTGACAGCGCAGCAGAGATCATTCACCTCCACACTTTCAAAATTTTGGCAAAATGTGTATATTTTTCCTACCTCTCTCAAGTGTCTTCCACAATTCATTAGATCTCCCAAATGATCTAGAGAGTTCCAAGCAATTTTTTAAAAATTCTGATATATACTAATATATACATACTATTTACAGGCATATATACATACACATGTGTATACATGTACATATATAAAATCATGTGTCCTGATTATTTAGGAAAAGAGGAAGAGCTTTAGGCTTTACTCCTGACATCCTATTACATTAATTCTAGAACACAAACATTTCTGTTACTGGTATCATCATTAATAAAAATACATTACCTGGCTGTTTTCCAGGAAAATATGAATAATTCTGCTTGTCCTGCAATAACGGCAACTCTGCAACTCTACCATTTATTAATGGTCCAAAATCTACTCAGCATACTCTCTAAACCAGATACGTTTCAGATATTTATTCTTAGAGACCTTAATTCTCCTGGCCACACATTTCCACTGTGCACTTAAAATCCTCCACCATTTTATATTTCACACTTTCTAGTACCTACGGTATAATTACTAATTTTCTTTTTCACATATGTTGTGGTTTAACCCTGGTAAGGTAGCTCAGCCCCACCCAGCTGCTCACACACTTCCTCCCAGGGAGATGGGGGAAGAGAATCAGAACAGTTAAAATGAGAAAACTCATGGGTTGAGATAAAAACAGTTTAACAGGTAAAGCAAAAGCCACACACACGAGCAAAGCAAACCAAGGAATTAATTCCCCATGTCCCATGAGCAGGCCGGTGTTCAGCCATCTCCAGGTACGCAGGACTCCACCACCCCTAACAGTGACTTGGGAAGACAAACGCCATTACTTTCAACATCCCCCCTTCTCCCCCCAGCTGTATACGCTGAGCATGATAGAATCATAGCATCATTATGGTCGGAAGAGACCTCGACGATCATCAAGTCCAACTGTATACCCGATGCCGCATTATGTCATATGGTATGGGATATCCCTTGGGTCATTGGGGTCAGCTGTCCCAGCTGTGTCCCCTCCCAACTCCTTGTGCCCCCCCAGCCTCCTCGCTGGTGGGGTGAGGAGCAGAAAAGGTCTTGGCTCTGGGTAAGCCCTGCTCAGCAGTAACTGAGTTATCAACACTGTTTTTAGCACAAATCCAAAACACAGCCTCATACCAGCTATTATGGAAAAATTAACTCTATCCGAGCCAAAATCGATACAAGATATTACTTTAATTTTATCTCTTTTTTTACGGCCACTTCTCCTTAAAGATAGCCCCATTTTTAAAGCCAGTATGGAAGATCTTTTAACATGGAATTGCCTTTTTCCTGTTTAAGAATGAATGCTGTTAGATATTTCAATTATTACTACTTCTTAGTTTTAACTTTCTCCTAGTTGATTTGCATTGAAATAATTTAGCTTCTGAAGTGCCAAAAATTTGTTTCACATTTTGCTCTCTATACACATAATATATGTCATCAAGTCACTGTCACCTGAGACAGTAACTGCAAGTTTTATAGTTCTGTGATGAACTCCTCTTTATTGTTCTAAAATACAGACTAAAGCAAATTTTACTGACACATATGCAGCTCCTTCTGAAGTTAGGAAATGCCATCTCTAAGTTCAGCAGATGATACAGGCCTTGTAAGTAAGAGATGTTAAGCAGACAACCCAGATTGAAGTCTCAATAACGTAGGTTTTCCCCACCATTACATTTCATAAATCAGTGCTGAGAGGTGCAACTTATCCTCTTTAGCAAGATTTGATGATCTGCAGTAATGTCTATCAGATTAGAGACATGTCTTGTGTTTCATTTGCTAAGATGCAGACCCATAAGAAAATGAAATAATTTCTGAGCTGTCAGTGTCCTAGAAACACACACACAACATCATTTTTCACTCCAGCTGACTCCTCCCAAACTTTTTGCCCACTTGATCTAAGGAGATTATGAACAATGATTTTAATATGCAGATGACATGAATTTTCCTACTTGGTAGGCAGTTCTTCCTGTTTATTACTCAACTGTCCATTGCATTTAAATAATTTCTCCTCTTTGCATTTCTTATGGTCTTGATTAATAGTTCTTGGCATATTGATTTTGTGCTGGGCATTTCCATTATAATTTAATGTTTTTCACCACTCATAACTGTCATCAATTTATTACACTGCACGAATCAGACGTCTTCTATGTCTTTCTCCATTTTCTGTTCAGTCAGATATACATTCAAGGTGGGTGCCAACAGAATTCAAATCATTGTTCTCTTAAGCAAATTGAAAATCCTGCTTTGCCTTTTCCAGTTGTAGTCTTTTACTGAAGCATGTTATATACTGTTTTTGAAGAAAATTATTTTGAGATGTCTATTTTCCCCTTAATAACAAATTTAATTAACATTATTGCTTTCTCAATATTTTTGCTTTCAGCATAATCCACAATGAGAGTGAAATTAATGCCACTACTCTATGTGCCCAGTGCACTAAGAAATAGATATGGTAAAGCTTAAATTGAAAAAGGGAAGAAATTAAAACCATGATCCAAAAAAACATCAAAGAAACTAAACACCTTCACAATCTACATAAAATTTTATTTTCTTTAGTTTTCAGCCATTTTAGCTCCACTGTAACACTGCAAATGACAGTATAAAATAGGAATTTCTGACATAGTGCACACAAAAAAAGCAGTACTTTTTAGTCACAGTCTCCCATTTGAATCCAGAAATGCTCAGAAGGTGTAAGTCTGAGCCCTTCCTCTCTGTAAGGAAAGGGCAAGCGAGCAAAAGGGTGAACAACCAAAAGAACAAGTGGCTGAAAGAAGGCTAGAGAAGCTGGATTAGCTTCAGACCATGGTCAAAGACTCCTCCAGATCTGGGCCAGATCTTCTGGCTTCTCAAAAAAATCTAGAAGAAAAATCTCATTCTAAACAGCCCTCAGCTTTCAGAGTCCAAAGGACGCAGAAACTTCGTTAACAGCTCTTATGTTACCAAGCCCTGAAGTTTTAAGGACTAGAATATCCTTCTCACTAGCATTAATTCTTAAAGTCAAAATGAATCTGAAGTGTGTGATCCATACATGCAACTAAATCTGACAAATCCAGATTTCTACTTGCTTCCAATCTTCTTAGGATTTATATTGCAATCTATTCCAGAGCTATGAGGAATTCAAGCTATTGAACAGAAAGCTGCAATAAGAGCAGCCATCTTGAATCAGTGTAGCACTATGGCGTAAAAGAAGGTGCTTGGAAATTTCTTTCTTTTTTAAAAGCAGAAATAGTTTTAATGAAATTATATTGTAAATTTTAAATGAAACTATTTGAATTTCAGGCTAAGCACTCAATCTCTCTCTATTGTGAGAATTTTCATTTTTGTCAATTACACATCAGCTGACGCAAGCTACTGCAAAATTTTATGGGAATGACAGTTGTCCCTTTATCCCTGCATTTTATTCTATGGGCCTGGTGGACGGTACATCCCAAGAAATACCAAAATATCCTCCTGGTTAGATTGCTATAATGTGCTATTGAAGCATGACATTTGGAAAGAAAGAAATATGATGAGGTGGAAATAACTTGCAAAGCATTAGGACTGTCTCAACCAGTTCTGCCTTCTGAAATCTGGAAGAGAAATACTTCAGCAATCACTGCAATGTTAAAAAATGCACACCAAAAAAGGATGTACAGAATAATTTTCCCCATTCACTGTAAAATACACATCTCATCATAGAATCATAGAATTGTTTAGGTTGGAAAGAATCTAAGATTGAGTTCAACCATAGACCTTGCACGGCCAAGTCCACCACTAACCCATGTCCCTAAGCACCATGTCTACACATCTTTTAAATGCCTCCAGGGATGGTGACTCCATCAATTCCATGGGCAGCCTGTTCCAGTGCCTGACAACTCTTTCAGTGAAGAAATTCTTTCTAACATTCAACCTAAACCTGCCCTGGTGCAACTTGAGGCCATTTCCTCTTGTCCTATTGCTCGTTACTTGGGAGAGAAGACCAACATTCACCTCACTACAACCTCCTTTCAGGTAGTTGTAGAGAGCAATAAAAATAAAGATGAGATCCACAGAGATTCTTGTCTTAATCACCATAAACATTTTCTGCATCTAAATTAGCCTGCAAGCATATATATCTTTATGTTTGTTCTGAACATTGCTAAAGAGCGTTTTAAACATCATACTAATTATAATACTCAAGATTCTTGAAGATTTCTTAAATAACTGTATATATACGCTATCTATTAGTTATATATATTAGTTAAGGAATCTTTGAGATTCCTTATTTCATACATCCGTTTTTGTAAGAAAATTCAAAAGGTGCCTTTCCTCCAGAAAAAACAGCAGTATCATGTCAAATTACATTTTTCTGCTTCCCAGCTTTTCAGTTGCAGAGCTATTTAAAACAATGTTGAAATATTACTTATATTCTTGGGAGAGTAATCAGACTGCTAGACTTCCCGCCAAGTGAAAGGAATAGGAGTGTACTTAGCAATTATCTACTCTTGAAGGGACCCAAGTCATCTCGTATGAGCACCACAAGCATAGTTTTACAAATGGATGAAAAACTAAAGTTAGACATTCATTAAACCCGATTCCATCAAAGCTAGGAAATAGAGCATGACTTTTTGCCGGGTTTTGTTTTCGCAATGAAGAAACCTATTTAGGTACCTAATGGATTCCTTGTTGCTTGAACTCTTAAATTCAGAAGAGTGCAACTTCCTCATAAATATCCCATTGCTGCAGCAAAAACTCAAAGCTTAAAATTAGCTGAAGTTACAAGCGCTGTAGGAGGCAAGGGAGGATGATCTCTTCAGGCTGAGTATCTCTAACCAAAGCTAAAGGCACATAATCAGCTTTGCGAACTCACTACAAAAGGAACAGGGGAGGAGCCAGTGTTAAATTGCTCTCTTCATGGAAAACACTAACATATAAACGCATAAAAATAATATATGTATCTCCTTCTGAAAGTTTAAATGACTCTTTCAGCCATAAAATGAAACATTACTATTCAGAAATGTTTCCTGATGTATTACTGTGGCTGTGTTCTTCCTGTTCCCTTTCTCCTTTGTTGGCATCCATCACTGCTCAGACTCTACTGCTTTTCTTGTACAGACATCCTTTCCTGGACCAGAGCAGTGATGCAGTACAAGAGATGTTACCTGGGACCCCCTACGCCAATTGATAGTCATAAGATTTGCACTGCATCTTTACTTTTCTCCCACAGGTTTTCCTCTGAATCATGTTGGCTTTATTCATTTTATTTCATTTATTCTTAATTTTACAATAGTGTTTGGATTGTTCTTTCTTCAGAAGCCCTAGAGGAAAGAGAATGATATAGCTTAATTTTATTGCAGTTCTTCACATTAAAAAAAGAAATGTTTGCTTAGCTACGTTAGACATGAGAAGTCTTTTCTCCAATGTCTAGCAACTGTAATCCAATTAAATGTCTTCAGAAAGTTTCATTAGTCTACAATTTAATTATTTGACAACAAAAATCTTTACTGAAACATTTTTATGTTATGACAGGCAGCTGCAATGAGAGAATCAAGAAATGAATTGGTGAACGTGAGTTGCTTCTGAAAAGCAAACAAATTTGGCCAAGATTTTCACCAACCCCTAACGCTTCTCAGGATTAAATGTAGACTTGGATACTTGTCTCCTAGTGTGACAGTGGACCTGGGACAGGCATCCTACAGGTGCTTCACTTCCCTTTTGCTGATCTGCAATTACGTTCAAAGAATGTCGCCAATATTTACTCATATAATCTTACTTCTTTCCTATTTGATAAAATCCTACTTAACTTAATCCCACTTTCCCTGCCTTTCTATGCACTTCTGAAGGTCCTTTTACTGCTTTCTGCTTTGTTAAACTCTCTATTCACTTTCACTTAAGAGTGAACTTAAATTTCTGGTATACTTTCGCACACAGCACAGCGTGTCCCCAGTGACCTTTCATTTTCCTGACCATTCTAACAGCCAACCAAAAGAAAAATCAACAAGAAGCAAAGAGCAGTGGAGAAGCTAGCTTTCTTGACATAAATGCAAATAAAAAAACCAGACCAGAAAAACCCAAGGAAAAATGTTGGCATTCCCTTTTCAGGAGGGCTGGATATTCAAAGGACCAGCAATTTCATGTTTGCTTCAAGAGGAAAAAAAAATAATAGTCAAGGTTTCAAGCACACACCCCCCAACATTATGTAAAGACATGCTGAACCAACCTACTAGCAAAGACATGGCCTGGGCACACGGTTCCCGTAACATTTTGTATGTTCTCACCATGTGTGACATCAACAATGTCAAAGCCCTGCAAAGTCTAACCCTGCTGTAGCCACTGGATCTGAGCATGGATTGCCACCTCCCTCCACCTCCTCCATCCCCCCTGGGAGCCTGGCATCTGCCCTCTCTGTTCCCCCAGCACCTCATACGCACCCCCTTGCCAGCCTGGGCAACAAGCTCCCAAGAAGCCTGCTCAAGGCTCGAAGCCCAAGAGCAAAGGGGCACAACCTGCTCACACGTGAGCAATCGCAGCCATTGTAAGCCAAGTTCTGCCGCGGAGACCTCGCACACCCGGTGTCCAGGCAGTGACAAATCTATGGAGATCACGGGCAGTCTGTATGTACAGGCTTCTTGTATTAGCTCTGGACAAATTAACTACTCCTTTGATGACTTTTGCATACATTGGATGTTAGTAGTAAAAGCCATGCCTTTATGGCCAATCCCATTTTCCTAGATTTGTTTTCCATGAGGAAAAAACAAACCAAACCACTGTAATTACACAGGCTCTGCATTATGTCCAGTAGGAATATGAAAAACACCTGCAGAATGTTCCCCTACTCTCCTTCTTCCCCTCTTCCCTACAGAGGTTTCCTTTTATCACTCCCAAAGCTGTCAAGCTTCTTAGGAAATAATCGGGCTTGACAGTTCTGGGGTTAAGAATAATATCTTGTCATCTTACATCCCAGCAGACGCACACCGAGCAATTTATCACAGTCCAAATGGCGGGGTTGTTCTATCTCATATTAAAGAGCCTTATCTAAAACTGTGATCCCATGTGTGGTTAGTGAATTTGATTTGAAATACCATGTATTTATTCAGATCTTTGTTTCACTGTTAATCCTCCATTTGACAGCACCTCGGATCTCTTTGCTAAACATTGGTATACAAATGCCACTTTATGCTAATTAAAATGAAAGATTTCAGCTATTGTTTATTTATTAGTTCAACCAAGATGCTTGTAAATAAGACAGAACCAGGGCAGGGGGATGGAGAGGAGAAAAAAAACTTGCATTATACTTGCAAATTATATCTGTAGAGTGTCAACTTTGGTCCATGAAAATTAATGGTTTGTAACAGAACTAGTTATTTCCTTTTATTTATTATAGGCTAATTATAAACAAACAGTAACTCTGATACAAGTGTAATAAATACACCAAAATATAACATTCTTTTGTGGATCACAAAAGAAAACAAAAAAGCGTAACTTGTGGAAAAGAGTATCCAAAATTTCACTGGTTTGGGCAGTATCATTGTAGTGACTTGGCCACTGTTACTGGGATATACAGAGTAGTTAAAGATGTATTGGCTTTGCTGTGTGTAGATCCTAAGGGATTTTCCCTGTCTCATTTCCACTATCTTCTCTTTCCATGTACCTGTATGCGACACATAGTTCTAAGTATACATACACAACACACTCCTGAGCTGCCGAATTTGTCTATATAGAACTTATACATTGGGTTTGGCACAGATTCTTCTGGCTCATTTGCACCTGACTAGAGCAGCACTTTGTGTGTTTCTTCTGTGCTGCATCGTGCTCCTCTTAAGACCAAAATCAGCAGGGAACGATGAGGAAAGCACAGAGCTGACAGCAGAAGATTGCTCAGCTTTGGCACTTGTCCACTTCAACAGAGCAGGCTCAGAGCAAAAGATGGCTCCCCAGCAGAGCAAACCAATTCCTTTTTTTACTGTCTACTCCAAGGAGATGACTAACAGTCAGATCACCTACAGCACAGATTCTCATTACTTATTTCAGAGAAAAAGGGGACAATGAAAACCATCTTGAAGCCTGAGTATGAAACTTCATGGTATGAAAAAAAAAAAAGTCCTTTGCAGGAGGATGATTTTCCAGTCTTGAAAGATCAGCCTAACTCTAAGAAATATTGAAATGTGGCAAAGAAATCAAGCTGAAAACAAGCATAGAGATCTGAGTCTCTTCAGCTTCCTGCCAGCCAGGACTACTCAGTATCACAGCTGCATCAGTACAACAATTTCTCCCTGCTTAGTCCAATGAAAAGACAGGACACATCCACCTGCTTTTTTTGCTGAACAAGGGAACTGATGGAAAACGCCTCTGTATCGCAGCAAGGCATGCAACATTATCTACCCATGTGTTTAAAAAACAATCCACCTGTATACCTAGTAAGTACACTGCATTCCTACCCATTTTTGAGGAACTTCTCCCTGAAAATAAGGCTGAATTTACTCTTCTTCCTCTTTTCTGGATTGTAAATCTGTTTAAATTTATCAGCTTTCCTTTAAGCTCCTTGGCTGTTTTGTAGCTCCTGAACCAGCTTCCTCTATAATGCCAGTTATTAAGACAGGTGGGTCCTATTTACTGATGTCCTTAATCACACAAGGGGATAGCAGAGATCCTCTGTCTTAAGTAAAGAAGCAGTACAATGATAGTCCAACAAGGATTTTATTGTGGCTTTCAGGTAATTGCCTTCACCAAATGAAGCTACATCATAATTTAAGAAAGGATATTTTTAAAGAATGAGACCATGTAGTAATTTTGTATTAGTATACATACACCTAGGTATGAGAATTCCAACTCATAACTTTTCTTCATGTTTACCTGTAGCCAGAACATCATATTTACAAGGAGGACTGATCACTCACCTCAGCTGACTATTACTATGGTTTCTTTTAGTCTTGCCAATCTTCTTTCACCTGAGTTTCTCAGTCCATTACAGTTTCACGTAGAAACTACTGAAAACTGCAATTTGCAGTTTTCAGTATAAGCCAGGAAAGTTTCAGGTATGTTTCCTTTAGGCACTGCTGGTCTCTAAAGTGTTAATGCATTTGAATCCTTGTAGCAAAGAAGTCACTAATCAGAATACCCTTACCTTATCGTTTTGTAGTCTATTGGCATTTTATATAAAATAAATCTCCTATATTTGAGTATATTTTATCACAAGGTGCCTTCAAGCCAAATCCTCCAGACTAGAGCAGTCTTCTATTCTTAATGTTCTCATTTGGAAGAGAGGATTAAGGAAATTTCTATGAGAAAAGACTGAACAATGAAGGGATCGATGAAGCGACTAAGTGTTGAGAATACTGAAAGAGGGACGAATCAGTCACATCTTGTATGAAGTCAGAGTGAGCAATGGGACTACTGCAGTAACAGTGAAAGAGAGGAGGCTGGAAAGGACTCTCCAGTGTTGCCATCAAGGCTATGCGTGTCACAGAGGCACACCAGTATTTGCTGCATAAAGGCCAAGGCAAGACAAAACCGCCAGGGAGACCCTCCTGTCCAGTCACAAGGTTCAGAGAGGACCCCCTTACTTTCTAAACGCCTTTTCAGAAAAGGGTCTACACACACCTGGATCCACTCCTAGTCCCAGACCTGGTCAACAGTTTAAAGGATGATATACACACAATCAAACCAGCCAGATGGCAAACTCCAAAGGGGAACTTATTTGCCTAACCAAAGTTGAAAATCAAGACAAAAAGGATACAAAAAACCCAAACACACTCCTAACCAAAATCACTTTACACTCTGACCAACATTAAACTACGGGGTCGGGATACCACACAAAATTCAATCACTACACAGCTCGGGGGATCCCCAAACTTTGGGACGATAACCCAAAGTGTGCACTCACTCACCTGTGAGACGAGGGCTCTCAATCTGCAGAAGCCACCTCAGGAGGCAGCCCAGCCCAGCCCAGCCCAGCCCAAGGGGACAGTCCCCACCCGCAGACCCGCTGCTCCAAGGAGAACCGACCCAACATGGCTGCACCCCCAGCACGGCTCCATTTATAACCAGTACCCTGGGGCAGGCTGAGCTGTGGCCATATATGGGCAGGGCTCTAGAACCTTCTCTCCGCTGAGGTGTTTGATTGGCTAGGGGCCCTGTCTGTCAAACAAAGGGCCCCGCCTGCCCTGTCCCCCAGCTGTGGGGTCCATCAGTTGGGGTGTTCCTGCTGTTGTCAGAGGGGGGTGAGTAGAGCCATACCTGCCGCGGTGTGGGAGAAGGCTCTTCTCATGCCTACTTTTAGTCTGTGGGTCTGTAGCTTAGCTCTGACTGCATACTTGAAGTGCTGGGACCACCGTGACCACCTTTTTTTTTTTTTTTTTCTATGTTCAAACTTCCTTAAAGTTTGACATTTTTGCTCTGGTTTTACCAGCTCTATTTATGTTAATTATCTTAATACCCTTCTCCTTCTGTGACCTTAACTGAGAACACTGTCCTAAGGCCTGACGCTTAGATACAGGCAGCCTGCAGAGAGTAATACGCACAAATCATTGTAGCTGTAGTTGTCCCCTACAGGCACCGAAATGAACACAGTTCACTATACAGCTCTATAGCATACAATTTCATTGAAGCCACAGAGGCAAATTCTGCCCATACAGAGTAATTGCAATAGGGGATTTTAAATCATTGGCAAGGATTATCAGTATCATTGAAAATGAAGGGTTAAACATGTTCCTAATATCAGGCTAAATGTAGAATAGGAAGCAGAAAGCAAGGATCTGAAAATGACAGTATGTAAGAGACATAGAGTTGCCAACTACAGTAGAGAAGAGTATAGAGAGATTCGAATAACAAGGTTAGTAGCCCAGCTCCTGTTTAAATGGCTGTGTTGGCCTACAATGAAAATAAAGGTGATTAAAGCATTCCCAGCTCCGATTTAATGTGCCATACTCCCTTGGGAACATAGTTCAGAGCTTCCACAGCATTCTTAAACTGCTTTCAGGTAGAGAAAATGGTTAGTGGTGTACCAAACCATTTATCAGAATTAAAGAAATACCGAGGGGGGGAAAAAAATGAACAAAAATCCAGTGTAATTTCCTTGCTTTGTCCTAACTGGTATAAAAATATTTTTTCTAGACAACCAAATTCACTGCAGTGAAGAAGTTTATGTTGTAACAAATATGAACTGAACCAATGTTTAATGAACTGGCAGAAGAGAGGGTAAGTAACAAGTGGAAATATTTCCATGATTTTACACATCTATTAGTTTTCAGCAAGTGTAACCAGAAGGAAGACAAACAGCGATTTTAAGTATGTATTTAGAGGTTATAATGTTCACATGAATTCAGGTGTTGGTAATGCTGATTTTTTTAAGTGTTAACACTTAATTTCAGAATCTACTGTTTACTCTTCAGATCTTCTAAAAATCAGGCCCTACATTTATGTCTCTCTGTGAGCAGATTCCTGCCTCCACCAATGAAATGGATTTTTGAAGGGCGTCGGAAATCTTCTCACAAGAGGGTTATCTCTCTACGTTCTTATTCAGTGAGATACTTGAACAACTATATCCCACACCGTAAGTGGAAGAAAAAAAGGTGAACTAAGAGACAGAATGCTACCCTGGACTTAGGAGATCTTTGGCCACTTTCTTTGCTGTGCTGGAAGCTTGCTGTGTGAGGAGCCCAAGTCTGTGGTGATGAATGGAAACGTAGCCATATCTTAGATACACAGGGTGCTAGCAGAGGTTTTCATCTGAACTTCCACCCTCAAATTTTCTTGATAAAAGTCTTCTTGGTGTCCTGCTTTTGGGAGTTTCCTTGCAGATTTTTGTCTTATTTTAAAACAACAGGCAAGCAGAAGGATTATCTTGTGTCCTCTGTCCTGAGACAGAAACTTTGATTTTTTTCCACAGGTAGTAAAGTAGAATCTGACCTATAATTGTTGTTCAAGATTAGGGTCATTCACACAGAAGTGTATTTCAACATAGTTTAGGAAAGAAAAATACCTCATTTGACCTAGCAATTGTTTGAAGAATGCAAAGTGATTTCTAAAATTAATGCAAGAATTTTTGGAAGAAATTCTGTTATTCTTACCTTGGAAGTAAGTGTGATCCTGTATGCTTTTCTCAGGCCAGATTCCCAGCGACTTCAGTAGATTGGCATGGCTTAATACTCAACACTACAAATATCACACATACGTAGTTTTACTTATGTCATTTCCTCAAAGGCAGATTTGATAGCTAAAGGGAGATGTGAGAATAATGTGCATACACAAACTATTCTGAGTATTCAAGCCATTTTTACAGTCATCTACTCAAAAGAAGAGACATTAAAATCAATGGAACGCTACTAACAAACTGAGGCAAAGTATCCAGTCCATCAGCAAACAGAAATAAATAGCAAGATGTTTCTTATGCAGTATACGCATTAGCCAATAACCATATTGAAATCTTAACTTCAGTATCCACAAACAACAAACCCCTAGCATTTAACTGAACAGTATTTATGATATGCAAATGCAAGGGAGCTTGTATTCTGTATTTTAGAGTTTTTTAATAAAAAAAATTGAAGCTAAAAATCCAATACATTAATTAATTAAAATAAATTGGGGGAAAAAAAGGTACTTAAAAGTTTCTGTGGTTGGTATTGGGGTTTTTTAGTTCATCCATTATTTAATCAGGAGGACCTCTGAGTCAGTCATATATTTGAGTATTGAACTAGATTTTCATGTGTACATAAGTCAACAGTCTTTTAATGGCTATCTGTAGATCAAAAATACCTTGAGGTGAAACCTCAGTACATGATATTCAGAAACAATAAATACCAGGCTAAATCTTCTTCTCCACTTAAATCAAAATCACTGATCTGTATGTTCCATATTTTAGCTTTAGACATTTAAAAAAAACAAACAAGGTTATTTTTATAGAAATAATGCTTCTGGAATTGATCTGGGGAAATGGCAAGAAACTAAGCTGTGATGTGATTTTGAGAAATTCTGGAAGTTTATGATGGATTCGATATCTTTTATGGCCGGTGGCCTCTGTATAAGAAATACTGTAAAGAAAAAAACTGTTCTAAGACAAGGACCAAGGAAACTGATTTTTGGATAAAAAAGTTTGTACCCTGAGGACCCTGAATAATCACCAAGCAAATATTTTACTCCATGTATTAATCCCTGCCTACTGGCTTCTTAGAATTTACCAATTGTTTTATACCATTTACAACTTACACACTAGCAACATGTTTTGGATTATAGTCTTCCTAAAAATTTGAGCTAATCGAAAAATGGCAAAACTAAGGAGCATGTGTATTAGGGTAACTTAAAATAACTGTGACATTTTCTGCATCAAGTCCTTCAACTTGTGTCTTCTACAGACTGTTTCTGGAGCCAGTAATGTCATGGCTGATTAAATACCTGGATTTGTGGGAGTGAATTGAAGATCTCAAAAAAGCAAGCTGCACACACACCCCATTTATGGTTATATATGTGGTTGAGTACCCATACAGGCAAACCACAGTCTTCATTTCTATACTTGGTATACTATATTGTATCTCTGGTGTGTATGTGCTCCTTTTTGGTCTCCTGACAGTAGCTACTTCTACACCATTTGAACTTGGGATTTGCTAAGAACAACATTTCAGACCTGACTAGGCTTCTAAAAAAAACCATAAAACCAAATAGAAGGTACCTTGTGCTATTGTTTAGTTTAAATAAATATAATATTACCTCCTTTTACATGTTTATTACAAGTATGAGTTAATATTTATGTGGTTTAGCTTATTGCATACATATACTGCAAAAGATATACATAAATGACAGTGACAATGGGATTTCCAGTGGCACCGGAACATTTCTAATTGCCTCTGACAAAATATCTAATTTTAAAATACTTGGTGACTGTCAAGATAAGCTTAAAGGTCTGAACTCTTCTCCCTCGGTGTTTTTTGAAAAGTAGGCTCTGTAGAAGGAAGGAAGGAAGGACACCTTCAAAATCCCAATTTCTAATTTGATTTTCAATTCTCATAAAAAGGTTTCTTTTCATTATTCATTTCTGTAGGCTCCTGAGACTGCTTTTCAAATTTCCAAAGAAGCAGTGCTGGAATTCAAAAAAGACTATACAGCTTCTAAAAATAATAGGAAGCATTCAGTTTTACAATAATTGCAGGAATTAAATAACCAGCTTTGCCAGCCTCAATTTAAATGCAATTACTTATGGATGAGTTTTTTTCTCCCCCTTGGTCCTATCAAAATAAGCCCCATGTTTCTTTAAATGAAGCTTGCTGATAATACGTACCTGTCATGCCATTCCCTTTGAGTGCTTGGGGAAATAAAAATTCATAGCAATTGATTGCCCTGTGTAGCCATGGATCCAGATGCCCTTTCAAATATTCATAAAGATCTTAAAGGGGTCCCTGTGGATCCCATTTGTCTGCTGTATATTTATGTATCCCTCCAGTCTTCAGGAAAATTGTCAAACAAAAGTCACTTTTGCAGCTAGATATTATTGACTCTTTCTACCTTGTAGATTTTTGCATGCTCGTGCTGTATATTGTGAGTGAAAAATGGAACAAGATGAAGAAATGTTTATGAATATCATATATCGAGTCTTAAAAGTTCGTCATTAAAGCTGGGGGCTTGAAAGCCGTAACTGATTATAAATGCATGAAAGAAAAGGACAAAAGTGTTAAAATTGGAGTCAAGTGGAGCAAAATCTGAGATAAAAATAAAGGACAAAAATGTCACATTTGCACTCAAAAGTCAGACCACTAAATTCGGAGCTACGTGTCTGCTGAGCATTCAAAACCTCTCGCTGAGATCCATGTAAAGATTGAGTTCAAATATAAAGCAATTTTTGAAAGTTTAACTCTCTTTTAGAAAATATTTTCATGGTATTGTGTGAAACATATCTTATTCGACTGGCAATTTAAAGGGATCTTCCTTTGCCCCCTGTCTCCCTCGTAACTTACCCATTTGCAGAATCTGAAGAAAGTTGGGAGCAACCTTTAAGCCCTTCTGTAAATGCTTTGTCTTGTCTGTTCTATTCAAAAGGTCATGGAGCAAAAGGTGCTTATCCAACCTCATAAAAAATCCATACCAGTTTGCAGGATAACATTTTGGCCACGTAATGGTTTAGGAGTTAGCAGCCAGTTTCCATTTCCAACTTTCATACTTATTGAGATTTTCAACTCCTATTTGCATCTCTTTTTAAGACAATATTCCAAACTACATTCAAAAAATGTTCTAAACAGAAGACAGTGGAAACACAGCATGGTCCCTGAACTCTTCAATCCTTGTCCTGCTCTGCAGCAGCTGCAATTACCTTGAACAGGCCATCACTATTGACACTGCTTCCGTGTCCTTTCTCCAGCAGAGCATGACAAGAGGGCAACAGAGAGCCAGAACTTGGTCAGGAAATGAGTCTTGTCTGTCACCAGTCATTTCCATTCTGCTGCTTAGGTAATAACTACAGTTCAGAGTCCAGGAGTTAATTGGAAATCTAGCAGCCATTCTATCACCTGTGAAGTAATGACATAAGCTATGCTAATGTCACTAATGCAGAATACTAGTGAAAGACAATTATGTATCATGATACCTGTCACTAATTCCCACCATCTAGAGCTATGAGTTGAGACACAAAATTTTAAGTACATCACCTTTAGTATATGTTACTCTGGGAGATTTATTCTGAGACATAGTGTTGTTACCCATCAGATTCTGTGGGCTTTTGTCAAGTGGTTTTTCACAGTCTTCAAAAATACACTGATGAATATAACAACACAAGAAACAGGCTTCAACAAACCTCAAGAGAAGGGATGTGGTGATTTTTGTTGCTGTTTTTAATTTTTAAAAAAAATGAAAAGGAGGAGTGATTGGGTTTGAATTAAAGTGACTAGAGGAGAAAATAAACAGTGTATGTGACTCTGAGTTCTGTGATACTGTACAAAAGGACCCAATGACACGATCAGTATGTAAAGTGAATGTGCTATGCACTTATTTTCCACTTAAAAAGCAGCTGTTTGCTTATGTAGTATCTTTCCCAGTTGAAATCAGGATGCAAACCAGCATGAAGTGAATGTTCACTGTGGGCAGATTTCCTTCTGCTCTTGGTGGATTGGATGAATCCTCAACAGCAGGAGGTCAATCCTCTCTCACATACTTAAGGAAACTCATAGAAAAATGGAGAAAACAAATGCAACACTATGGGGCTAATTTAAACCTGTTAAATAGGGAAATGAAGACACAAGTCTCTCCCCATAATGTATGAAAAAGAGCAGGGGGTCACCATATGGACTGCAAAACATTTTGTAGAATGATTTAATTAAAATAGAATTAAAGTATGTCCTCTAAGTTCTCTTGCTTTTCTGAGTTTTGTCAGATATTCCACATAGCCTCAGCAAAGAAATGTAAGACAAAAGGCTAACAATAAGTGCTAGCCATTATCATTTTATGTGTTGAGTATGCTAATGTCCCTTTCTGTCACCTTAGTGGGCAAAATCCATTTGCTGAAACCAAGGAAGACTTTCTTTCTTGAGATTAAGACTATTAAATAAGAATGAAGAGGAAGTGGAAAAGCTTGTTCTGAATGTATTGGGTAACATCAAGGGCTTGGAAATGCTCTTGCGAGTGGTACCTGTAGTACTAAATTTTTCAGGAAAGATTCTGGGATACATGCTACAGGAGCTACTCTTTATGGTCCAGTTCACAATTCAATGTGAAGTCCAATGGAAGAATGCGATTGTCTCTTCCTAATGTAAATTTTAGTGGAATTGTCTCTGTTAATTTCAACATGTTGTCAATGACTCTTTGCAATGTGTGCATCTGCAAAACAATTATTTCTTTCCTCATGATAATAATTGTGATGAAAAGATATTTGATAAATGGCATAGAAAATACAGAATAATCAGCACATTTGATAGATTTCACCAGACAAAAGAAAGCACCAGTCTTCTGCATTTTGAGTGATAGCTCCCCATTTCTTCTCTCTACTTCTCACTTTTTATATTGCAGAAATAAAAATACTTCAAATGAAACATTTGTTATGTGATGGGTTGACCTTTGCTGGCTGCCAGGTGCCCACCAAGTCGCTCTGTCACTCCCCCTTTTCTACAGGACAGGGGGAGAAAATACTATGAAAAGCTGATGGGTTGAGATAAGGACAGGGAGATCATTTACCAATTACTGTCACGGCAAAATAGACTTAACTTGGGGAAGACGTGATGAAATAGCGGAACAGGTAGATGCCGCATCCCTGGAAACATTCAATGTCAGGTGGGATGTGGGTCTGAGCAACCTGATTGAGTTGAAGGTGTCCCTGCTCTTTGCAGGGAGGTTGGAACTAGATGGTCTTTAAAGGTGCCTTCCAACCCAAACGATTCTATGATAAAAGTAATTTAATTTATTGCCAATTAAATAGACTATGATAATGACAATTAAGAACAAATCTAAAAACACCTTCTCCCCATTCTTCTCTTCTTCCCAGGCACAGCTTCACTCCCAACTTCTCTGCCTCCTCCCCCCAAGTGGCACAGGGGGACAGGGAACAGGGGTTGGGGTCAGTTCATAACTCTTTCACTGCTGCTGCTTTCTCCTCACACTTTTCCTCTATTCCAGCGTAGGGTCCCACGCATGGGAAACAATCCTTCTCAAACTGCTCCAGCGTGGGTCCCTTCCCC
>NW_009636477.1:0-381 GCF_000690535.1 Cariama cristata | reverse complement strand
TATGCCCTAGAAGAAATAATTACCTACCCAGTCCTGCAGATAAAGCAATAGTTGTAGCTGTAGCAAAAGAGAAGGTATCATCACTTCCAGTAAAGATCACTTTCTTTATTCGGTGCTTTGTATATCATAAACTTAAAGCTGATGAGAAAACTGACTGCTGCTCCTCCGGCTGCCTTTATACCTTCTGGTTATTTGTCCCTCCCCTTTCCCAGGAGATTGTGGGAGGGCTGGTGGGCAGGCCCCGGGGTATATGAGCCACGGCCCAGCCCCAGGGAGCTCATTCTGCTTCTGGGCTTCTCTGGGGTTAGTGCTCTGCTCTTACTTCAGCAGATTGCAACTTTTGTACCTTCTAAGCTGTTTGGGCAGATGTGTTTTAACATT
>NW_009636476.1:20720-23710 GCF_000690535.1 Cariama cristata | reverse complement strand
CTCCCATGTTGGCCTGCAGGGCCGAGAGCTGCTGGGGGATCTGCACAGCAGAGGCGCCTGCCAGTTGCCCGGGAAGGAGGAACTGGTTCTGGCCCTGCAGCATGGCCTGCGGGACGTGCTGGGCGGGAATGACGATGCTGCTGCCCTGGTTTAGCAAGTGGACGCTCATGGGCTTGCTCAGGGTTTGCTGCTGCGGCGGCGGCTGCTTGAAGACGTTGGCTGGAAGCCCTTGGGGGAAGCCCGAGAGCACCACGTTCTGCCCGGGTTTGCCGGCCATGAAGGTCAGGTTCTGCTGGGCCTTCTGCTGCTGCAGGGCGGCTTCGTTCTGGATGGTCAGGGTGGTGTTGTTGGAACCGAAGGGCTTGGGGGTGATCTGGTACAGTTTCTGCTGGAGGACCCCCGCGGGCTTGGGCTGAATCGGGGTGGGTGTCCGGTGAATGATGACGTTTTGGGCCTGCACCAAGGGGCTGCTCAAGTTCGAGGTGACGGTGAGCGGTTGGGAGCCTTGAGTCCCGGACACGCTCCCAAACATGGAGTTCCCGTTCAGCGTTGTGGTGGCCACCGTCGGCAGGTTCTTCTGAATGACGAGACCGGCGCCCTGCGGAGAGACCCCTGTCGAGGCGAGGGTGACCTGCTGCTGTTCGGGTGCCGTCTGGGTGATGTAGCTGCCAACGGGCATGGTGGCCACTTGGGAGGGTTGAACCTGCTTGGCGATGATCTGTTGCGTCGACTGGTTGATGGCCATCACTTGCTGCCCCACCACCTGAATGGGGCCGATGCCCAGCGTCCCGCTGGGGCTGCCGTTGGGCAAGCCTTGGAGGTTGGAGATGGGTTGGATGGTGACGTTCCCCAAGCCGACCTGCTGGAGGAAAGGCTGAACGCTGATGGCTTTGTTGACGACATCTGCTCCCACCGACGGTTGTACCAGGGCTTGGTGCGTCAGGACGGCAGGTTGCTGCAGGCCAATCAGGTCGGCTCCGCCGGAGAAGATCTGCGGGGTGCCGTCGGTGGCCGTCTGCACCACCGGCTGAAGGGTGGGAAGTTGGAAGGAGCCCAGATCCAGCTCGGCCTCCGCCTCCAGCGTCTGTTCGGTGATGTTGGCCTCTTGTAGGCTCTGCTGGAGGATGTCGCAGGGCTGGTCCGAATTCTGCAGGTTCGCCCCGCTGCTGGACGGTGACCCCAGGATGTCATCTTCTAAAAAGTCGAGGTCCACGCTGGTGGTGGGCTGACTCTGCTCGGTGCTCAGATGGTTGCCGGAGGACTCTTGTACGTGCAGCTGGGAAGATTGGCGGTCAGAGGGGAGAAGAAAGAAGAAGGCATTGAGCTCAAGCAAAGGGAAGAGGGCTTCGAGTCAACCGCTCGACAGCTCTCACGAGTCACCTCAGAGAGGAATGGTGCCCTCGCGCAGCCTGCACCCCGATTCCCTAACAGGGGGAGAGCATTTTGGCATCCCCTGGGAGAGCCTAAATTAACGCACGGCATCATTTGAGAGCGGAAGAGATGGACACCGAACGACTTGCTTTAAAGCCAGGGAGGGGGCCAAGGGCAGAGCTGGCTAACTGCGTCCCAAGGACAGTTTAAAAGCTTTAAATTTTCAGGCGTTAAGTCATTTCAATGCCACCAGAATTCAGAACACATTCCTTCCCTTCCTTACTCTGAAAAATCAAGCTGTTATCGGGGATGGGAAGCGGAAACTTCATAGTCTGGAAACAAGGCTAAAAACTCAGTCAGAACCCGGCCCTTTCTGGCGAGAGATGTTCACGCAGCAGCCGGGGTAACTCAACCATAGGTTGCGGTGTGTTGCTATAGGTGGTCCTCCTATAGCGAGGGCGTAGGAAGGGCATCCTCGGGGCAAGCATCTCACGCAGAGCAAAGGCTGCGCTGGGAAGAATGATGCAAATAAGAGAAAACCACCATGCAGCAGCCTAACCTCAGACCCCACCAGCTCTCTGCTGTCAAATTTTGTAAAACACAGATCCACTAGGAAGTTAAAAAAGAAAACAAAATGAAAAAAAAAACAAAACCTGGAAGTAGAAGCAAACCTCAACTCCTGGATAAATTTATTGGTTAGAAAGCATCGGCAGCTTCACCCACAGCCTTTGTGAAAAGTAAAGTGCAATGGCAGGAAAAAAAGCAAACCAACACCAACAAAAAATCAAGACTTATTACAATGTAACTGGAAATAGAGGAGGAGATAAAAAAAAAGGGGGTGGGGGGGGAAGAGACCTTCATGCTTGAATGGTATCCATGCAGAGTAACCCATGCTCTTGAGGGAAAAGAAGGAAAAAAAAAAAACCTAAAAAAAAAAAGGATTTTTAGAAGCTACTTCTGCCTGTTTCCCCTTTGCTGTGGCAGCGGTCTGCAAGGCAGGGGAGCGCTCCAGCCCAGGGGGAACTAAGAGGAAGGGGACTTTTTTTTTTTTTTTCTTCTTCTCACCAACTTTTTTAAAGCATTTTTCCAAACTACCCCTACTGCCTTTGTGCCGTGACAGCACGGTTACACCTTTCACTTTCTTCACCTGATTTTTCCAGCCTCAAAGCTTTCCCCAGGTTAAAAGCAGACTTTATATCTGCACGTGGAATTGAGTTTTCTCCCCCGTTATACGGGGAACCTGTTAGAGCTATTTCGCTATAAATCTTGGGGAATAATCCCTGCCTCTTTTGCTAGGCCTGGGAAACAGATGAAAAACAAGCCTACGAAACAAAAAAAAAAATTAAAAAAAAGGGAAAGGTTTCTAAGCTGATGTTCCCCAAGTATAAATTAAAAAAATACATACCCCAGCACCTTCAAAAAAGGCACTGGCTGCATCTCCTGTGTTGTCCAGGAGATCATCACTGTCAATCTGTAATTAAAAAGATTTTATTTACTTTCTTTAGATATGGTATGAAAAAAAAAATAAAAAAAATGAGAAAAAAAAAAAAAAGGGGGCAGTGCTGACGGGCAGCCCCTGGAAAGCGCTGAGCTCTCCCCTGGGAGGCACAGTGGGGCCG
>NW_009636476.1:3918-20665 GCF_000690535.1 Cariama cristata | reverse complement strand
ACCCGCGGGCGGGCTCCTCCCCACAGGCGGCAGGGGGACCTGCCGGTCCGAGAGCTGCCTGGTGCGCTTGGCCGGGGTCCTAAAAAAGTCCTAAAAACTACAAAAGATCCTGAACTTGGGGTTTTCTCTCTTTAGAAAAACTCATTGTTTATTAAAAAAAGAAAAAAGTTTGTGTTAAAAGACTTTGGTGAATAGAAACAAGTCGTCGCTCACCTTTTCGGATCCATGTAAAAAATCGTTCAAGGCCTGAGGATCGCTGCAAAACAACACACGAAACCGTTTAGGGATGCAACACGTGACCCCCGTCAAGGCGGGAGCAAAACGCGTGTTTCTAATTAGCGCATTAACGTCTCTTCGAAGGCTCGCGTTCAGCGCAGTAACTAACGGCGTACGCCGATTTATGCCTCAACGGCTACGCTTTATTACAGGTAGAAGTTAATGTATAGGTGCTCGGAGAAGGTCATTTTTCTTCTCCTGGGTCACCAACACTGCCTTACTCCCCCTCCCCTGTTAATTCTGCAAAGCCCCAATTACCAACGGTTTCATCATCGCAAGAAATCCCTTTTCGAAAATTAGCTCGCCTTGGCTGTTGACAGGCAGTTTGTCAACAAACCGTTTGGGCGACCTGCTAACGAGCATCCCCAGCCCGATGCTGCTGATGGCAAGCAAGGCTTGGAGCGCAGCGCCTGGATTCCTAAAAGTCGTAGTTGTTGGCAAAAGCGGGATTTATTCACGTGATAAGCGGGCCAAGTAAAACGCGGGATGCGCAGCCTGTTGTGTAAAACCTCCTCCGGCACAGCCCTGGAGAAGCCCGGAGCCCTCTGAGCTTCACAGGAGGAAACAAAAACCTACATGAGGAGGGGTTTATGAGTTTGGGAAGTGTGCAGACCCTTTCAAGCACACCTCGGGTCATTTTTGGCTCTGGGAGACCCAGCCTGGCACTGGAGAAGCCCCAGTGACTGACGGGGATGTGCCTACAGACCGAGGGTGGCAGAAACCCCTTCCCGACCCTACGCCTTCCCCAAAACGGGACGAGAGACGATGAACTGCCGCGGCATCTGGCTCACGGCGCGGCGCTACTTACCAAATTACATCTAGCAGGCACCGGCCGTCTTCATCATCCATGTCAACTGTAAAGAGCGGAGAGAAACCACGTTACTATCAGGAGAGCAGAGGAATTGGGAGCTGCTCCTCACTCCCTCCATCCCAAACACCGCACTTTGCTTTTCACCCCTCCCTCCATCCCCAGTGATGATGACGATGCCCTGCTGCCATGTGACGGTGGGGGACAGGGGAACAGACCAGAGGACACCCCAAGAGGAGGCTCCACCAGTCAGAGGGGTGTCAGAACCCCCCCAAAAAGTTTAAGAAGGTGCTGGAGGTGGGAAGGAAGGGGGCTGGGGCCACCAGCCAAGAGAACGGCTCTGCAGAAGAGGACCCTGGTTCCAGCCACGGGAGGATCACCGAGTGGTGCAAGGTCATGGCCATCAGTAGGAAAACCACTGCCCCCGCCTTCTCCCGTATCATTTTCTGCTGGAGAAGCCGATAGTGGCAAAGCCACCCATCTCCACCATCGCTCCTCCAGCAGCGGTTAGGGGTGAGAGAACCAGGAAGCCAAAAGCGCGGTCAGCCGAGCCCCGTAACCAGCAGTCCAGGGACCCGCCGGTCTCTCCACCACGTTCAAACTTCCACCGCTCCCATCCCTCCATCGCGGTGGCTTACTCCTCCACCGGACAGATTTCACCAGCAATTTTCCTACCCGGAGCTTAGGTTTCACTCTGAAACCCAAACCCGCAGGTTTTTGGCTTGTTTTCACCCTGAAGGTCTCGGACCCTCAGCCAGAAGCACGAGGAGGCAGCGCAAGCCACATCCCACCACCTGCAATCACTGGGGTTTGGAGGGGAAAAAAAAAAAAAAAAAATTTTTTTTTAAAAAAATCACACATTTACGTATTTTTAGCCCTAAACTTTCACTGTGGCAAAACGTCCTGGGAGGCATTTTACTTCAGAAGGTGGAATTGAAGATTTTTCCGACGATAACCTGAGAGCTGGCACCAGCCCGCCTCCTCGCAAACCCCTTTTTATGGCTGAGCCTGGAAAAGGGCGGGGGTTTGGGGTCGGGGTTTTTTTTTTGGTGTTTCTCCCTCTTTTCCTCAGATCTGCTCCACAGCCGGAGTATGAAACTCTCTAATGAGACTCAGCTAATAAAAATCAAGGAGAAGCAGAGAAAAAAAAAAGCTACCTCAGTAGACTATAAAGGAAAAAAAAAAGTGGGGAAACTCACTGCAGGATACACACACCTTTAATAGGCTGAAGTTCACGGTTTTTGAACAATCTGACTTCAATAGTTGTCTGTCGGCTGTAATTATTTTCAGGACCTGCAAATGAATAATCTAAATATGCCACTGAAACTTGACTAATTAACTCTGGAGAAGACTGTAACCCGAAGAGCGCCCACCGCTCCGCAGACAGAACAGAATAGAGACCCCGTACTCTAATTTTTCCACTATTTCAGACGTTCTTCCGGGTATTTAGGAATAACGAAGCAAAAACACAGAACGGAGAAGGTTTTCTCCAAGTTCCAGCTGAAACTTTCCACAACATCGCATCCCCCCAAGGCAGGACAGCATCGCTCGCCGGGTTCGGGACGCATGCCGGCATTTCTAACCACGCTTGTAATTCCCGAGGCCGAGAAAGCCCGGCTCAGTGCTGCAGAAATCATCCCAAAAGTGATGATATTTGTAAAGTTTCCCCCCACACACCTTCATCTTTCTGCTACAGCCCTCCTGTAACGGAGCCTTGCGGGGGGATTTATGAATTAAGAGATGTTTTGCTGCTACCTGGATTTCTGCCTTGTCACTCGGTCGTATTGATTACAGACGGCTTACCAGGTGGGGAGGAGAAAATTAAAACGGCTTTTTAAAAAGCGGCGACGTACGGCAGCTGTGCTGGGCACCCCGGCACGAAGAGCAGATCCTGACCCCAAACGTCCTCGATGGGTGCGCAGGAATTACCAGTCAGGCGGAGCAAGATGCTATTAAATCAGGGAGGCTCTAATTTTTCGCAGTTACAAAGCAGTGCGGTGCTGAGGGGGGTCAGGCCCGTTATCACTACTTAACGGACAAGACAGAGAGCCGGAGCCTGACTCTTCAAAATAATTAAAAAAAGGAGCTGCATTCAAAAGCAGACAACCCCCCCAGCGCTTTGAATTCTCACTGCAAATGGATGATATTCCTCAAAAACAGGCAAGAAACCCGCTGAATTTGATCCGCACACGTCAGGCAAAGGGCACTAGGAGTGTCACCCCGGCTGTGTTTGGGGACGTTGCCATAGAAAACAAAGGGAGTGATGTCATGAACGGTGAGCAGCATCATCACCGGGAAGGCACGGAAGTTAGAACGTTGGCTGATAAAACCTGTCGGAAGTAAACAAACAAACAAACAAACAAACAAAATAGGGGAGTAACAGATTTGAGAAGGGACTCACTTCTCTGCTGCATCTGATGCACTTTCCCTGTCGCCAAGGTGGAACGAAACCAAAGTACGCCAGTAACCTCAAACGGGCGATTAATCGGTGACCCGGGATGGCCCATTCTCACCCCTTTTTAACCCACAAAACATCCCCGAGTGGGTTTTATTTGAAATATCAACTCCCTCAACCTCCGGCTAGCCTCTCTCTTCCAGCAGCTTTACCGCAGGGAGGACGGTGTCCTCTCCCCATCTCCGGCACGGGCTTGTACACTTTGTATACATCATTTTTCATTTATTTCTACTGCCAAAAATACACTTACCTATACCACAAGAGTTTTAAGACCACGCAAGTATTTAAAACTCAGGAACTCAGATGGAGCATGGCAATTCCAAGCACAAAACGCAAGCCTGCCTTCCACTCCATTCTGTTTGCTACGGACACGCACAAGTTTTGTCATTTTACTTGTAAAGAGCCAGGTTTTACACCTTCAAAATGTAAAATAAACCTCCCTGTCGTTACTTCGCTTCAGAAGAGCTGGATGAAAGTGCTTTTATTATAAAAAATGCACATTTTCTTGGCTCTTTTTTTTTTTTCCCCTCCTCTCCAAACTTCTAGAATGTATTTTCCTCCCTGCTGTGTTTGCAGCTTAAGAAAGGAATGATTTCGCCAACACGCACGACCCCACTTTCCCTGGCAGCGACCAGCCCGCGTACTCCGCAGAGGACTTTTAAGTCTTCGAAACACTTTCCAACTTTAATCCCTGCATCATTCTGCGAGGCGTGCTACACGGCTGAAAACCTGCAAGCTGAGAGAAGTTTGGGAATCTGAAATACTTGGGGGAAAAAAGTGAATGTAAGCACTTACTAACGTTATTTCGTGTCCAAGTCACGCTTGTCACACTACTGTCAAGGCAGAAAGTCGATTTCTACGACAGAGCGCCCTGTCCACGCTGGATATATTTAGAGTATTTGGTAGGAGGGCAAAGAGACAATGTGATTCAGCGAACAGGTCACGAGGGAAGAACCCCAAAGCCCTGGATCTATGCCCACTACCGACCTTGCCCGGCACCTAACGTTCCTGTGCTCTCAGTCCTTTCCATCGTAAAATCAAAACGACGATTGCAGCGCTTTGGGAACGTGTCGGGATCTGCGGGCGATCGTCCTTAGACAAACTACCTTAAATAAGTTTCTTTAAGGCCATTAAATGTGTATCCATCGATAGAAAAATACTATAGCGCTGTTTAATTAATCCGTAAATTGCAATAAACGTTCCAAGTATATTCAGAGACGCGCTCCTCTTTCGAACCCAGGGAGCCGCCAACCCACCAGGGCGTTTCAAGCAAACCCTGCTGCGATTCTCTTCCCCCCAAGTTATTTTCAGCATTCGAACTCGTCTTGACACCGCAACCAAACGTTTCTGGTGTCGCCCCCAGAAGATTTAGGGTACTACACGCACATACGTGGTTACAACTGTGCTTACTCATGCTTTGTAAATAATTTAGAAAAAAGGGAGCTGGTAAAACACGTGGCACTTCCCCTAAAGCCGACTAGTCACCTTGGGTGAAGCATTTTTCTTCCCATTTACGAGAGCCTACTGTAAAATGACAGGGGGGAAAAAACTGCCTTCAAGTGTTACCATCCCACATTCATTCTAATCTTTGACGTTAAAAAATTACATCGCCCCAGAACCGAACCAAATGGGGGCGGGGAGGGGGGGGAGTCAGGCAGCCAGAAATCGCTGCTCTTCGCGGTACGATACCGTCCAGAAAGTGAAATAACCCTTTGAAAAACACGGCAAGAGGCAAGAAGGAAACTTCTGAAGGCACGAAAAGGTTTTACAGCCCCATTTTGCTTTCACGCTGGATGGCGTTTTCCCCCATTTTGTTTATGAGAACACAGAAGAACATATTTTTGGCAAAAGCTATGTTTAAGCATTTCAGTAACAGCTGTGCTCTGCGTGCCGAACTGACGGCAACAACATCAGACGCCGCAGCATCCTCCGCGGACCCTTGCTCCACGCAGGGGATGCTTTGTGTCAACAGTAGTCCCGACTTGATTTTATTACACGATAACGCTCAACATCAGCCTATTTTTAGATCCCGCTCGCCAAGCTCGGAAGGGTAGCACGATGTAAGGAAAAGCCGTTTGCCGGCATAAATGGAACGGGAAGGAAAACACCCAACTTTACATCCCGGTGAGCTCTTGAAAAGGAGACAGAAAAAAAACACCTCACTTTGAAGAGATTACAAGCAGTTTTTCTTCTCCCACCGCAGAGGCAAGCTGCATCCCTAATTCCCAGATTATCCTGGTGAGGTCTCGTCAGGAAAGGTAACCCCTTCCCTGGCAAATCCAGGCAAGTGGACAGCGCAGACCGAGCAGGACCTGCAGAGCAAGGTCACCAGAAAAGGGAACAGGGTTTTTAGCGTTTCCAGCCCCCTGTTTGCAAACAGGAAAGAAAAGAGCCTTCGTCCTCTCTAAAGTGCAATTTCCTCCGTCTATGTGCCCAAACTTTTGGCATTTGGTGGTTAAGAACCGCCTGGCCTCGCCTCGCAGCCCTGGGGTCACTTCCCTAACCACAGAGGAGATGGCAAAGCCGGATTTTGCTTTCGGTCTTGTCATCCCCGTGCCCGGCTGTCTCCGTTTGCCGAAGGATGAGTCGGGAGAGCTCGTTCCCGGCTGGCGAGGGGGACTCTGCAGAGGTACGGAGGCAAAGGATGGCCGGCACGGCTTCACCGACGCTGCCCGGCACCCAAGGGAGGCAACGGCTGGCGGGGATGGGGCAAGAACTGAACGCGGTAACAGAAATACGGGGCCTTTGGAGTCCTATCTGCAGCCTCCTTCTTAATTGTTAATTATTCTTTGTTTTATCATACTTAAGACACTACAATCATTATTCCCCTGTGATTTAGCTTCCCTTTGTAATTAGAGATAATGATGAGAATATATTTTGTGTTACGCCAGGAACGTTTGAGATAACTCTCTGGAAAGCTGAGGACACCCCAGACCGCCCAAAGACAAGGAGCTGAAGGAGGCTGCCAGCCTCAGACCTGCCCCGGCACAGGTAAATCACCGGGGTTGGCACCAAAATGAAGCTGCCATCGGCTTCAAGCCACCGACTACCTTTGCAAGACTCGGGGGAAAACGGGTTTCTGAGCCCAGGAGCAATTCAGTTCATGGTATAAGGGTGAATAAAGGTCTCATCCTGCTCAGGAGAAGCAGGAGTTTTTCGACGCAGATGTAAACAGCACTGCAAAGGTCAATGCCAAGTAACAGCTCACCCCGTCGAAATACAAATTGTGACAGAGCCAAGGAGGACAGGTAAGCGAGCGACTCACAGCTTGGCCACATCGTTAGGAAACCATCCTACAAAAGATGGTAATTAAACCCACCGCCCAGCCACCTCTCCGCTCCAGCGGTGCCCAGACACCAATCATTCGCACTCAAGAGCCCCGCATCACTTCGCTCAAACAGTTTCAGAGCCGCGGTTGAAAACGGTTGACAAAAATAATTGGAAACCCGTTTTCCTCCTTGCTTTCCAAGCCAAAAATTACCAGGCTATCTAGCAGAAAGACTTCTCCTTTCTTCTTCTTTTACAGTCTCACCAGCGCCTGAAAGAAGCTGCAAAAAACCAAACACCCTCAACACAAAGCAATCCTAGCTGGCCTGGGCTGACCTGCGGGCTTGACCGAGACGACAGAACATCCTCTGCAGGGGCCGGATCCAGCGTCTCCAGTCCAATCACATCCACAATTCCACCTCTTTGCTTCAAAAAGATCAGGTATTTAAAAGGGCACACCGCCTGATGCGCCCTTCTCCATGTGAAAGAACAAAATGCTTTCACATTCAGAGAACTGAGCTTCACTGTGTTTCACCTCTGCTTCAAGACAATAAATACTCCACGTTTACCGACGCCCGCGGCAGCACGGCGACAGGTATTGAAAATCTCAAGCACAAAGCAGCTCCGTGCGACTCACCCGCAGTTCCCTCTGACACAAACTACGACCTTCAAAGCGCGAGTTGTACCAACAGCAAGGAAAGGATTTTTTGTGGTTTTAACACAGACATCACAAATCTGTGTACAGAGCACGTCAAATTTTGTTGTAGCCAGGATGCCCGCGTAGACTTTTGGTTAAATTAATATTTATTAGGGTAAGCCCAGCTGTTGTAGGAGGAGGCTGGGAAGCGAGATCTCCCTGGCCGAGGGCAACGCTGCTCACGTCCCGCCAGCACCCAGAGCGACGCCGAGGCACCGAGAGGTACGGCCACTGACACGAACCTCCATTCTGCAAATGCTGTTGTATTTCGTAGTCCGTTCTGGTCTGGAAAAAAACAAGGTCTCGAGAACGTTCACAAGAGAACAGAAATAAGCCACAATTTAAAGACAGATGAGGTAAAATACGAAAACGTTTTTTGTGAAATTTGGTTTCTACAAGCTTCGCTGAAGCTCCACGGCTAACAAGCCAGAGCGTCTCTCCTCTAGATTTCTGGAATGAGTCCGTGATTTAAGTTCTTTGGCGAAGTTCGTTCCCTTTCCCACACGGCCAATGTCACTTGGGGAAAGAGGACCAGAGAGCACGCGGGATATGTGGAACCAGCGAACGAGTCAGGGAGTGCACACACACACACACACAAAAAGTCACAACAGGTTCCAGTCCTCCACTCTCTTAAACTTTGTGCAGCGTTTTACACCGGGGTGAGGTGTAAACCTTATCAAACCAAACATACCAGGCGGTAGTATTTACGTCTCCTTTACACAGCGTTAACGACCCTGCAAACGAATCGCAACGTGACCGGGCGAGGTGTAAACCTTATCAAACCAAACATACGAGGCGGTAGTATTTACGTCTCGTTTACACAGCCATTAACGACCCTGCAAACGAATCACAGCGTGACCGGGTGAAGCAGCCCAGGATGATGGGAAACAGAGGTATCTTGGCATCGTTACCCGCAGGGACATCCTCACGTTAAGCGAGCAGCCGGTGCTCGCAGCTCACAACAAGGTGGTGCTGGAGAGGGAGCCTGCCGACGGCGAAGAGAGGCGAGACGTCAGAGCGCGACTTTACAAGTCATCCTTTTCTACCGCTTCTGCTAAGGGATTACTGTGCAACTGCGGAAAGAGAGTCCAGCTGAAAAAGCAGCCCCAGATGTCCCTCGATTGCCGACAAGAAACCCCCCTTCCATCGCCGATGCCGGCCACGTCTCTCAGCCTTTCAACAAGCAGCGCCCGAGCTTTCAGTAGTTACTTACGGCCGCAGCCTCGTCGGTTAATACTCTGCTAACCTCTAGCCACCTCGCTGGGTGGTTTTCCCCACCCCTGCTCTTAAGAACAAAAAAATACAATATTAAAATACACGTACATGGCTTAGAAGGCTTGAGAACGACTTTCAAGGGGATCTGGCTGTTCTGAGAAATACAATTTTCAGAAGCTACTCAAGTCGCGCAGTCACTTCAGAAAGTTTGACTCATCTTGAGCAAACGCTTTTCCCTTCCAGACAGAATCCCTTTTATTCTCTCCACATTTCGTGCTCTTACCGCAGAGTAAGATCAAATTACTCCTAGCGCACAAAGTTTATGTCCTCAGCACCAATTAAATGTTTTCTTTTGGGTTTTTCGGTTTTATTTAACCTTTACTTTTATTCCTTCAATTTTCGCAGGCTTCCTCTTACCGAGGTCATTGATAAAACCACGCCAGGAGCCGCTGAAGACCAGGGTCCGCTAAGAACATCAGCAACGCTTTAAAACATGAAGGTTTTTTTTTTCTTCTTGTGAGCGAAGAAAACCAAACTGACAAAAGGATAGGGGAAGAACGAGCAGAGGATATCCAAAAACCGCTTGCGAGTGAACTTCCAGAAAACAAAGGCAGCGAGGGAAGCACCCAGTATTTCCTCCGCACCCTCTTTCACGGCATCAATAGTTATTTTATCACCAACCTCCCCGGAGAACAGCGTAAAGAAAGCAACCGGGAAAATAACTCGCTAAAACTAAGACAGCCCGCTGAAGTTGCTCATTCCCAGTATTGGTTGGTTTGCAAGGTTTTGTTTGTCTCCAGCTCCAACGGCCAAATTATCCCCGTGACCCTTGGAGAACCTCGACGATAATCACCGCCGATTTTAACGGCTCCTCTTGCCGAGGGATGATATACTCGGGACTTTACCGAAACGGAGATATTTTCATTTATAGCAGGATAAACTCCAGAGCCAGAGGTAAACCGTGAAACCAAAATTAAATCAGTAACACGCAGCTGCTGCGCCTTCAGACGCCGTAAGAGGTTCTGAGATGGGCTTGGTTACGGTCACGGGGGCCTGTCCTGATGGAAACCCCTACTTATCTTCACATCACCGTTAATAGAACTTTTGGACTTTTTCCAGGTTTGAGGACACGCAGAAGGATGGGGGGGGGGGAATTAAAATCCCCATTTTTTGACAGCTCAAGGCGCATCGATAAATTGGATTAGCAACAACAGGAATTACGAGCGCGCGTATGAAAAAAGGAAACGGTTCCTGCTTCGCCGGTATCGTCCTCTTTTTCCAGCATCCCGCCCGATTTAAAAAAAAAAAAAAAAAAAAAAGAAGGTGCGCTGGGTGGGTGAGAAGGGCAAACCTCGCAACGACAAAAAGCATCTTCCGGGGAAGAAAGCTGGAAATTATAATTTGCCCGTAGGGCCTGCGTGGAGGGATTTGCAGAGTCTGCAAGAATCCTGCCCGGGGAATCGAGGAAATCTCCATTTCAATGCAGGCTCTGCCAGAGGACCTGCGGGAATGCCGTGTCCTCTCCCAGCTGCTTTCACCACGCTTTCCGTGGCAGCGGACAGGATTCAAGGAAAGGATTCCTCCAGAAATCCATCCGGTGCTCATGTTTCTAAGCAAACAAACCCCCAAAACAGAAACTAAACCACATATGTTTTATTTTCGTGGTACTAATAAATACTTGAAATATAAACAGTTACGCGTACTTTTCTTTTTCCCCTTCTCTTCCAGCAGAAACTTAAAAAAGGAAACAGCCCAGATTCTGAACATACCAATGACAAATGCCTATTTTTACCAGATAAGCTTTGAATTGGCGTTCCCACGTTTTGCAACTCTCCCAACGATTTCTCAACCCAACGCGTTTTATTTTCACCATTTGGTACGCATCTCCCACCATTCCACAAATCCTTCTCCGACTGTAATTACAAGGCAACCGTCACCGTGTTAGAGGATAAGGTTATACCTGAAACTCCCCTCAAGTAGTGAAAACTCAGTTTGGGAGATGATGCCTCGTGGGCACCTTGAAGTAATAAGGGAAATAGTGACCGAGGTCCAACTTACACCCCAGCCCAATCATCGTAATTAGGGCCCCGTACAGCGTCCGCAGCCAGGCAAGACGTAATTAAAACACCATTTTGACCCACAACATAAACAAAATCCACCGCTCAGAGCGCATCTCTCTCCCGGTTGCCATTTTTATTACTGCTATTCCTTAGTAAAAATATTAACAGGCTTCAGACCTACCTGGGAGCAGCCCTGCTTCTTCCCTCCGTTTTTTCCATCCCATCTCCCACTACTACTCTTTGGAATAACCCTCGTTTGCCTTATCGCCACGTGGCTGTGACCTCGGAGGGACCCCGCTACGACAAGGGACGGGAAGAGAGGGCTCGTGTTTTACTAACCTCTTGTTTTTAGCAACTCCGGGCCGATTACGGCTAGGAGGTGAGATACAGAACATATTTGCTTTACGCAGTCATACTGTAAAGGAAAAAACAGAGAAGGACTATTACACCAACTACCCCAATAACCTAACAAAAAAACCACCCCAAAAAAGCGTAGATGCGGGTCTTTTAACAGCAATGGGTCAATTTGAAGGGTTAAGGAGCAAATTCTAAAAGACAAGACAGAATTCGATCAGGAACCAGAAATCCAGGCGCTCGAGTGCCACTGTCCATCATCCGTGCTCAAAACCAACACCCAAAATCGAGCATTCCTGGATTCTGGAATTCCTTAAAAATCCCTCAAAGCCAAGACTGCACGACAGGACGTTATTGCCCCTCAATGTTAATCTCTGTTCGCAAGAGGTGCGACTAAATTATTTTGGCTGCGAGCGCCGATGATGAGGATGTAGCATGCTGTCGTGGATACAAGGCTGGTGGGACGCAGAACCGACCTTGCTAAAGAAACCAAGTCTCCCTCCTCCGAACACCCACGCCACAGCTCTCCACGACACCGGCATGCCACCAAACCAGGCAAGATGCATTTAAATCTTTCCTTTCAATTTAGTAAGGGAAAAGAAGCGTGAGCATTGTTTGGGTCTGAGGTGTCGAAACACGCGGCAAGAAGAGGCCGGGAATAGATCGGTTGCCGTTCTTCAGCACGGAAAGGGATCCTACGCCAGGCATCCACCGCCAACTCCGTTTGCCGACAAGGTTAAAGCAAGAAACGAGCTTTGCGTGGGTCCGAACGCGAACATCTCCGACCGCTTTCTGCAAGGTTACGGGATGGCACCTATCAGACCCACTGCCGATCACAACGCATTCGTTAACGCGGAAAGAACCGGTGAGCGAAAGCAATCCACGCCTCCCCCCGCCTATCAACGCTCTTAACCGATGCAGCATTAGCGATAAGTCATCGTTTTCACATGGCAAAGCGACCCTTGCAGCTCAAAGCCGAGGGATTTTATGTTTTCTAATAATTCCTAATAATTTCGCTGATTTTCTACCATGACGTCTCTTTTCAACTTGCGCCTCACGCCCTCCGTTGTGCGCGTCACCGTTTCGGATGACGTCAAAAGCAACCCGTGCTGTTTTAACACGTTTGTGGGCCTCTTTCGAGGAGAGCTCGAATCTTTCCCTGTCAAGGAAAACTGGCAATACGAGGAGCAGAAACATGCTTATTTTCAATTAAAGGGTTAAGATGGGAATTCCCTGCAATAAAACTTGCTACGCGTAGGAAAAAGCAGCAGCTCTTGCAGCGCGGCGAGAGAGTTTAAACGTATCGAGCACCTCATTGTACAGGACCTAGAGGACAAGAGAAGGATATTCAAAATTTCCCAGAAATGGACCAAGCCTGAGTACATCTTCTAAAATTAATCGGCCTAGTCCGTCCTCAGTAACGTATGCTGCCCTCAATATGAGTAAGTAGTTCTCAAAAGAGGGGTGCATAAATTAGCTCCCCGTGTAGCTTAATTCACACAGGCGCGTTGTGGCCGTAGGTCCCGGTAATGTTTTCTGCCGTTCCTATAACAAAAAAAACCAAAACCCAGTTTGCATATTCTGGAAACTGGTGCTTAGACTGAATAAGAGTAATTATGCCGACGGTTTTTAGCAGTTCTGCTATCAGCTACGGCAGCTGATAGTTAAATTGTAAGTTTTCTGATGTGCTGATTTATAAACATTATATTCCAGTTGACTATCTAGAAATATAAGCCCAGGAGTATAATAAACCAGTTATAATTGCTTTTGCCCGTCATCATTTTCCTACAATCTCAAAGTTAGCAAAAAATTTAAAAAGCGACTGCTCTCCATGACAAAAACCACGGAAATATAAAGCGTTAAAAGAGCCCGCAGCATTTTGCAACGAATTAAACTCAAATTCCTCCCGTGCTGTGAAGTACACTGGTAACATTATACCCATTTTAGAGATTATAGCACTTTTTAAAATTCCAGTCACTAGGAATTTCGGTTTCCAACTTCTGAAATCAGAGTGCCAATTTCCTTAGGCTTCACTGAAAATAGACAGTGAAAAAAAAAAACCACCAAAAACCCACCAGCCAACCCATCTTTTATTACATAAGGAGTGACTATCACATTTTTGAACAGGCTCCAGGAGTTCCAATCCCACGAATCTCGAGTAAAAAAGTCAAGTTTGAGATGACCGAGGTTACATTTTTCTATATTAAGTATTCTTGTAAGAAACTCCGGAGACACTTGTCTCTCCCTGCACCACAGAATTCCTTTCCTGTACGCTTCTCGGGATGTCTCCGTTACGATTAGCTTTCAAATACCCAGATAAATACCACGCGCTGAGATTATTTCAGCATTCGGTACCGTACTGAGGCACGCATTAAGAAACGCCCATCGGCCCCATCTTTAACACTCCGAGCGGTTTCGGGGCAACTTCGCATTTCTTTTTCCTCACGGGTAAGACGAACAAATCACAGCAGCGAGCTGCTGAGGTTCAAGAAGCTTCTGTTTCACTGCCAGCCCTTCGGGTGGGTATAGCAGGAGCATCGAGCCCGCTTCTCCATCCCACAGGGATGGGACACCGCCGGCCGGCCGGCCCCTGCCCTGACTCCTCAAGGAATCAAAGTCCACGTGCCTTCCTTCACGGATTTCTTCCTTTTTTTTTTTTTTTTTTAAAAGCTGCCAAGATTACGTGCAGAGGGAAAACAATTTTCTAACTCTTTCAGTAGACACTCTCGAGCGGCGAAAGCGAGACTCATCAACGAGCGATTTCTGCACTTACGTCCTCCTTCCCTGGGAAATTATTCTCAACAACAGAAAGCTGATTCCTAATCACACGCCCAAAGCTTAAAGCGTTTTATCGCCGTTTCCATTTTTACAGGTGGAGAATCCGCCAGTGCAAGGCTCCCCACGTCCCCACCCAGACTGCCCGGGGAGCATTCGGAGGAAGAGGAGGAAAACTCAGATTTTGGCTGTCGGCCTCCGTCAAGTCCCACACAGACGGCAGCTACAGGTGAGGGCTGCTCAGGAACAGCGCTGGATGTTTCTTCCTACGGAAGCACTGTTAAAAACAACGTAAAAATATTTGCATAGAGTTTCCAAGTTAACTATTACTCCAAAAATGATTAAATCCACCAAAGCAGGTTCTCCTCCTGTCTCGCGTCACCATGAAGTCATTTGTCACCAATCCGTTTTCACGCACAGGACGACTCTTCCCATCACGCGGGCAGGAGGGACGAGACAACGCCGTGCTGACGACGCTCCCAGCACTGCTCCGTCCCACGGCATCGACACAAAACGTCCCATTTTTGGGTCAGGAAACCGATTTCCTCGCAGCGACGGGGACTCGCAGCATCCCGGGCTGCCTGCCCTCCCCTCCCCCCGTGTGGCGCAGGATTTACTTGGAGCTTTTTTTTTTTTTTTTCCCCTTTTGCTTAAAATCATTTCCAGACTCGCATTCCCTCGACCGCAGCGGGAGGAGGAGGAGGAATACAATAGGAGGCAAAGTGCTTGCTTTTCGGGGAAGGAGGGGGAAAACTTTCCAGGGCTGGAGGGGTGGGAGAGGAAGATGCGGGGAAGGAGCTTGGCAAACACTTGCCGTGCGGAGGACGACCACCATTCCCGGTCTGGAAACACTGCTCCCACTTTACCTAGACAACCAGCAGCCATCACGGGTTCAAATTTATAGAGATCGCTCATCGTTTTGTTGTCCGGTGTATCATAAAGGTATTTTTTTTGCCGGGGAAAGGTATGACAGCCCTGGCGGATGCAGGACCTCAGTCCAGAGGAGTGGGAAACGGGACACGAAGGCAGGTCCTCCCCATGGCTGCTCCCACCTCTGACTTGGAGGGAAAGGTTCTTCTAGGGCACAGATTTACGAGTCGCACGACTCCGACGGCAGATCCACAAACGCGGGCCAATTAATAAGATACCGGGGTGCTGGGGTGGCTGTCTTTTTATTTTTTTAGGGGGAGCAAATTGCCAAAAAAAAAAAAAAAGAAGAGAAAAAGGAGAAATATACTCAAAGTGCACATCAGGGAACAGGCCTGAACCTGTGGTATCGCCTTGGAGGCTGGCTGACAAAGCCTTTAGTGGCAACCACTTTCAACGGCAACTGATGAAAACAAAATAAACCTTGACAGTTTTCTTCAGTTCTCTAACAATTCTGCAGCGTTCCCTTCAGAAAAAGTTGAGATCGTTTCCAAAAACGTTCCCGAGGAATCATTGTCCAAATCAACCGGGGGGGGGAGGGAAGCTTCTTACAGGTGAATGCATTGTCACGCGCATATCCATGACCTTTTCCTCAAAACCACAACGAATGTTTCGACTACTTATGGTAGCAGCAACAACTTTCAAACACGCACTGAATGTAAACTAAAGTATTTTTGCCCTCTGCCTGCAGCCAGCCCATCCCACAGCCTCCGCAGCAGCCCCCGTTAGCCACCGGAGAGTCTTGGTTTTCCCAGCTGATTTTCGGTATTCTCCAGACAGCAAAAGAAAAAAACCAACAACAAAAAAAAATCAGGTCAATTTGTTGCCGGAGAAAGCGAAGAGCGAGAGCTGGAGAGGGGGGGCACAGGAAGCAGGGCTCAAAGAAAACAAAAACATTAGGAAGTTCACAGGGGGACAGAGCTGCCCTCGTCACTTCGTATTTATCTGGAGCCGGTCACCATGCTGTTATTAAGCTCTGTTTTTTTATACGGCACAAGGAACGGCAAAGGTATCTTTCACCCGCATGAGCTCCGGCCTATGGAAAACAGGTAACCGAATTTTTCAAGCTTTGTCAAGTCCTCGCCCGGCAGCAGAGGGTCGGGAGGATAAAAGGGCCCCGGCGGAGGAAGACGAGGCTCCTGCTTGCAAGAACGCACCACCACCGGTGGCGGGAGCAGGCGATCGCTCCGGCACAACCGGGGCTTTGACCGCCCCGTTTGGAGATACTGAAATATTTGGCTGTGAAATAGCAACATTCAAGACAAATCCATACCGTAAGACTCAAACCGCATCCCAACTCCACGCTACGTACAAAACCCCAAGCACGATTAAGAAATTTTGGGTCGCGGTTTTGGCTTCTTTGCCAACGGGATAAAAACGGAGAGATTTTAGGGTTTGCTGGAGTGTTGGTATGATCTAAACAGTGAGGCTTTCCGTACGTAGGCCAGGCATCTGGGGCAGAAGGCAAGGCAGACGGCCGAAAGTCCTCGTAGGCGGGAAGGGAAGCTCTCGCCTGGGTTAAGAGCGAGAGCAGGAGTGAACGCTCCGGTGCAGGATGCCACGCACATTGTCTCACGTAACCTTTTCTTCTATCAAAGAGAAAGCAGCAGCTCCGGAGAAAGGCTGCCCAGGCCAGAGCTCTGCCTAAGCCGCAGGGCCTGTGCCAGACCCTCCTCTCCGCCTGCGAGAGGACGACATCGAATATTACTCAAGAAAAGGCAAAGAAATAAACCCCTCTGCACCGATGGCCCGCGGACTCTAACAGAGAACCGAGCAAGGGCCAAAGTGTCTGCCTCTGTACCACAAAGGGGCTTTTTGTGGCCCAAACGAACTTCGAACGGAGACGGAGAAGGCACGTCACGTGCAAACAGGTGAAGATTCGCTCCTAGAGTCGCTTCTTTTATTGTTGGAAT
>NW_009636476.1:1460-3895 GCF_000690535.1 Cariama cristata | reverse complement strand
TAGCTGACTTGTGAAAGCCCTCCTCAGGCTCTGCATGGGAACAGAAACGTGAATGTCCCAATTACTGGAAGAAACGAACTCTGCAAAACGAAGACGACGCTGTGGGAAAGGGGAAAACGCGAAGGAATGGTGCTCGGGGTCTGCTTACGCCGGGATGGGCAAGAGGTGCTTGTTTGGCAGCTCTGGATGCCGCAGCCCTCCGTTTATTATCCCAGGTAGCAAAAACGGACAAGAAGAACAAAAGCTTTCCCCTGCTCTGCTTCACCAACAGGCCTGGGCTGAAAGGACCACCTCAAGAGATGAAACGATAGCTCAGTCTCCATAGCAATCGCTTGCTCTGCCGATACCACCGGTAAGATTACCGATGCGCGGCCGCCGTCCTCGCAACGGGGACGGCTCCAGCCCTGCTCGCACCGGAGATTTTTTTTGGCACGTGTCGCTGTTTTGCCAGTGAATTCTAGCAGAAAACGTCAGAAACCTCCCCTCTCCTCCGCTCCTCAAACTCTGTTAGCAGGTTCAAAACCACTTCTAACCCTGCTGAGGATCGACGCAGCATTTATTCTTAGCCGACGTCGACTTTTAGCGTTACGGGGCTGTTAATCAAGAAGTCCTGGTAAACTCAACCAAGGCAATGCAATTAGCTGGCTGTGGTCTCACAGCTCAAATCCCCAATTTGCCTTCTGCAAGCCCCTGGGAATTAAGGGACAACTTTCCAGCCAGCATGTTTTAGGACCCAAATTATGGTCAGAGGGAAAAGCGGGACGGAGAGTGAATAGGAAGCCGCTGGCAGGCTAACAGCTGTATTTTAAAGCCGTGTGTTTCGCCATTAATATATCCATTGCAATGGGAAAGCGGGAAAAGGGCGTTAAAAACGTAAAAATAAAAAGACATGGGAAGAACACACGCTCAAAGCTCACCGGTTCATACAGAAGTATCAAGCTCCGCACCAAAATACCTGTAAAAAGTCACGGTGTGATAAGAGAGCGGCTCACGCCTGTGGTGGCAATCTGCCCTTTTTTTTTTTTAAAAAAAAAAAAATCAAAAATTCCACTCTACTACAGGATGAAATTTAGCTACTACTGAGAAGAATCCTACTCCAGTAACATGATGATTTTGAGGCTGTCTTTTGAATGTTTCTCTTTCCTATAGAGGCTTAAATTTAGCATTGAGTCTCTCGCACCATGAAAAACCAAGTGGAAAGAAATGCCGAGTCACAAACCATTCCCCTCAAGTTTTTTTCCCTTGGGAAAAAGAAAAGAGGAAAGTGCTCTGAAACTCCAGCCTCATCCACACAACGGGAAAACACGTTACACAAGACATAAAGCCCCCATAAAAGCTCCATGTAAAACATTGCCACTCTGTCCCCCCCTCGCCTTAACAGAAATAGTCTCTTTCTACTCAAAAAAAAAAAAAAAAAAAGACTTCATGAGAGATTCAAGGACTAAATCCCCGCAGGATGCGGTATTATTTAGGATTTCCCTGCAACCCAAGACGCAGAAGCGAATCCTTTTTGTCGGCGGAGATTCCCAGCGAAGCCGAGGAGTCTCGGCGAGAAGGTGACATCGCAGGAGCAAGGCGTCAGCTCCCGGGCACGGAGGATGTTTACTTTATTTGTCGCCAAAACATTTCTGGTGCAAAGTATGTCTTTTGTGCACGGACCCTGGAGATCATTTCCCCTCTGGTTTTTATTAAAGCGACGGGAAGAAAGGACTTGGTCAAATATATTGTCGGAGAGAAAGAGGAAAATGGTTACAGTGCGCTTTCAGGTCTCTGGATTTCTCCCCCAATATCGAAATCGCTGAATATTTCAGGAGATAGAAGCATGAATCTGTACAAATAGCATTTTCTAGGGAAAAGCTCCGGCTCTGTAAAAAACGCACACACCTACAGCAGACTTTTAGCCTCCGTACTCCTACTCATGGGATACTACACAGAACTTTACTTCTAGCCTCCATACTCTTACTGAGGGGATGCTAGCCAGGTGGCGTACGTGCGAGCAGGGGACAGGGAGAGATCAGACAAGTGCATCGCTTAAAGTTTCACCTATTAACGCTCTGAAATAAAGAACTTGTTTGGCTTTAAGACAGGGGATGCTACGATAATTTGGATTCAAATAAAATAATGAGGCTACTACGTTTTAGTGTTGATTCGTCCAAGTGTTCCCAGCTGCTACAAGAAATCCGTTCACAACAACAAAAAGAAGCAGTGAACTTCCAGCTCCCAGCTGGCACGAGGCGGTGGATCGGCACCGAAGCAGCAAAATAGCATTTGGCAAAAGGCAGGAGCTCGGTTGCCGCCGAGGAGCGTTCATGGAAATGCCACATGGGGTTGAGCCGTGGCCCCGAAGGTAGAGCCAAGAGGGATCAGGTCCTCTCCTCTTTCTGGAGCCAGAATTCTGCTTTCCCTCTTCAACCCTACTACAATATTAAAAAAAA
>NW_009636476.1:0-1428 GCF_000690535.1 Cariama cristata | reverse complement strand
AGCAACTCAACACTGACCAGTTCCAGAAGTTGCACCGGTCCAGGTTCTCAGCGGGCGAGCTGCGGCAGCAAGGGCTCAGAGGCAAGGCGCAGCAGCTACCCGGGGCCGAGGGGGGGTTTGATAATAAACGGTGCCATTTGTAAAAATCAACAGATTCATTCCTGCAAAATACTGGCTGCCCGCGCGTTTTGAGAGGGGCACCTGGCTGTTATCCTGAAGTTAAACAACAAATGGTGCTGGGTAACAATCAGGGTAAAGGTGCCCCTATTATCTTGTCCTCTCCTTCAAGAAATAATAATAGTGATAATAATAATAATAATGATAATAAATCAAAGATCAGCACAATTAGTTTAGGTATCAAAGAACTGACAGCAAAAGTTAAATATTTTAGTGTTCAAATGTAAACAGAAAGCATCACCGCAGACATCAGGGGATGAGGAAACGGCACAAAAGTGACATCCTTACGTCAAATACTCGTCCTGAGCCCAGAAAGACCGACAGGGCATCCCTCGGCATGGCTCCAACGGGTACCACAGCCACAGAAATACTGTTTGAGAGCATGACTTTGGGCACAGCCTGCCACACGGGACAAGTCCCCGCTCAATATCGAGTCCTGCCGTACCTGAATTTGAAGGAAGGACAAACCCAAAAGCCCCCTCGTTGCGCCTCAGTTTCCCTTTGGGTCAAATATACCTTCCAGCACTTCAACTACTACTCTTCAGTGAAATAAAAAAAAGTTACGACGGTGAACGGCATGTCCAGGCATCCAGATACTCAAACGGCACCAAAAGTCCACCAGAAATGAGGGCAGGCGGGATGTACGGAATTACCGAAAACAAAACAGGAGGGAGAAACCACGCCAAAAGGAAAGCCGGTGTGCTGTATTTGAATATCAAGAAAACTACAGAGCCCACGGAAACCAAAACCACGACCACAAGCCTGAAACGGTTCACACAAAAAGGCAAAGCCAAAACACTACATAAGCAGTAAATACATTTTGAAATTAAGCTGTGAGCGGCAGATAAATGAAAGCTAGAAGAGATATTTGAAGAGCAACGAACCGTAGTTTATTCAGCTAATGTATTTTTAATGCATGGAGGAAAAACTTGGGAGCTCGAACGCGTCGTAAGGCGCCCATTTGATACCAAAAGCCACGTAGTGACTTTTACCAGCAGAGCATCCCCCTGCACTGTGTTTTCCCCCCCTCAATAAATCGGTGCTGAGGGGACAAACTCTGGTTGGCAGGAGCAGGCCGGAGCACAAGTTTGCCGTTTCCCGAGAAGGGAACCGGGGATGATGTGCTGCCGGCGGCGGGTCCGGGCTGATGGAGCTGCGGGCTCGCTCTCGCACCTCGCCGGGCAAGCGATGGTGGCGATGGGAGGTTTTCAATCCTGACATTGCAAACCTTCCGCTTCCCTTCCGTGCCTG
>NW_009636475.1:3308-47801 GCF_000690535.1 Cariama cristata | reverse complement strand
GAAGCAGCGGCTCGGATATCTTTGCGTTTGTATTTGTGCATCTCGTTCAGGCAAACCGTGTCTTTTTACGGGAACCTGAGAAGCCCTGGAGTCAGCAGTCCTTGGGGCGAAGGGACTGGAGCACCTGCTTCTTACCTGCCTAAAAAGGGAAGGGGAGAAATGGAAACCAGTTACTTTGAGATGTGAGGGTAAAAGGCAGAAGGACAAATACTGGCTTGGTACTGACCTGGTCAGCAGTGGCGTGGTTGCCAGTTTGGATCCCAGACATTAGACAGGAAACTATATTTAATTTGCTAGCTTGTTAGATGAAGAATTAACACCATATAATAAAGAAGTGATTGAAACAACCGGTGTTCTCTTTTGATGGTCTCTGCTATTGCTAATACTTCTTCAGATAAAAGGATCCCACCTTAGCTTTTTCAGACAAGCACAGCTAAAGAACAAAGAGCAATCCATAGGTAGACATCGAAATATATGTGATCTGTAAACGAAGCATTTCTAAAAATTGGCCTTCTTGTTTAAGTAGTATTTGAATATATTTGAAGTATTTGAATATAAACATATTTCTCGGTGGATGCAACAGATTCAAATTTTGTCCTGACAAATGAAAAATAATAACTAAAGTCTCATAATAATTTCATTACTTTAGAGGTAGTGTAATGAGGTGAGCTGGTGAGACTGTGATCAGGCAGCAGGCTACAAACCTCCCAGAGCAGGATGAAAACTGGTGTTGCTAGGCTGGTCTAAACTTGCTGTGCAGGTTCAAATTTTACTCCAAAGTTGCTGATGGTTAACTTGAAGCTGGAGATTTTCTGGCGGATCAAACACTGCCTGTTTGCATTTTGTGAGACCACTTACACTTGGCGAGTTCAGACTTTTTTGCTGGTCCCTTCTATTGCCTGATCGCTGCGATCGGGGAGCTGAGACGTGACTGCTGTCCCGAAAAGTGGGATCTTCACCCACTATGCAAGGCAATTCACAGAGGGTTGAGGTATTTCTTTTATCATGGGTCTGTGCAAAGCCAGGAGCCAAGGGATGTCCCACAAAGCTGGCTCAACTCACACAAGAACTACAGCATATTTATCCTGTTCCATGATTAGCAAAAACCCACTCAAATTTACACTTATTGGTTAGTCATTACACCATCATTTGTTATTGGTTAGTTATATTAAAATTTAGTTACATTAAAATGCTATGTAAATTAGCACATATGTTCCTTACAGGTGGGGGGCAAGTCTTTTTGGTCTTGAATTGAGTCGGTGGTTGTGATCTCCCCCTGCCACCTTTACCTTTCCCCCAGTTACTGCTGATTTCTGCTGACTTTACACTTCATGTGTCAACTTCCCAGCCTAAGGATGTTCTGGGGTAGGATGTTCCTCTTTGTTAGTCTTCAGTTGCACTTCAAGGATCTTAGTCATTAGCAAGCATGCAGATTTATGAGCTCATATGATAGTCTAACTTTTGGCTTATCAGTTCCCCTCTCATCGCATTCTGCCTTCCTTAGGTCAAGCTGCTCTTTTTGTCTAAGAAATTGGTTTCTCTCCTCCGCCTGTCCATCTGTTTCTTGTCTACATCGCGACCACTTGTGTGCGTGGTGGTGCTTGCTGCTGTCAGACCTTCCTGAGCTGCCACTCTTCACCTCGGAGCTGGTTTTACCGCAGGTTCCTGCACAGAGCTCTCCTTGGGCTGTCTTCTTTTGGAACAGGACTTCCGCTATCTCCATTGCATCTCTTGCAAATTTTTGGCCTTGCTAAGTACTTTCAGAATACCAGAGCCAGGCTCACAACAAGTTGTGAAAATGGATTCTGCTCCTTGGTTTATGCAGCTCTAAACTATTGTTGGGAAGGTCTGGTCCAGGGTCTGGTTTGGGGTTGCAGTAGTCCGGCATGTGCCAGCCTATTTTCTCTTTAGCAAAGCGGCATTTTAATATGCCAACAGAATGGTGTGCTAAATTGTGGTTCAATATTGCTCGTGGGTTTCGTCAGTGTGGAAAATCAGAGGAGGGGGAAGGTTACAGACTTCAGCATCCCCTTTAGAATTACACCTGTCATGCTTTCCATCCCAAAACTGCAGATATATCAGAGGTTGACACATTAACAAAATTGCTGGAAACTGCTTCCACCCATGTCAAAAAGTGCTGTCGTGTGCTTTATGAAGTCTGGCTCAGACATCACAAGCTTCTGCCTCTGCTCTAGTCAGCATCACACATTAAAATTAAGTATGTGCTGGGCTGTGGAGAGCAAGTAAATCAGCTGCTTAATGATTTCTGCAGAGACACCTGTTTGAGGTTTTTCAGACTCCCACTTAATTGTGTTTGGTAGTAGTGTGATTGTGTTAAGTGTTGTAAAAGTAAAGAGCTATGTCTTTTTCAGTAGAGAATATGTAGTTCGTGAATGAAATGTCAGCTTTTCAGGTCAGAAGGAAACAGTGTGGATCTTGGTTGTGTTATGTTACCTCTTTTGATAGATGCCATTCCAGAAGACCATAAGGTTACATGGCTAAGTTGCAAATTAAGTAAGCCCTACATTTTTTCCTCTTTCTTTAAAGAGAGAAAACACCATTTCAGATGGACTTTGTTTGATGATATCTAATTAGCAAGCAAGCTAGACATCAAAATAGAATTACTTCTCTTTGTGTCTTACAGCAAAAAAATTACATTGGTTTACGGTTGGACTTGATGATCTTAAAGGTCTTTTCCAACCTAAATGATTCTGTGATTCTGTGTAGACATTTTGTTGTGTTCTTGACTTTGTCCATGAAGGCAAAAGCAGATCTGGCTGGGAGTTCTGGACCTGCTGGAGATAAGGGGAAAGGCTACGATGTGACAGACTCTTGAAGCACCATTTTCAATAGCTCAGTACATTGCTAAGGGTGTTTTTATCAGAAAGCAGCTAGTTTAGTAATGAGAGTCCTTGGTTATGCCTCCGCTCACTGCTCTGCTTCTGCACACCCACTCCCATTTTGGGACAGCTACTTCTGACTACATCAGCCATCTTGTACATTCTCCACACCTTCTTCCAACCCTGAACCAAAAGTGCCAGTCAACACGCAGCCCATGCCCTTGCACAACCTCCGTGCACTCCCTATTTGGCAGGAAGGGCAAGCGTATCTACTAAAAATACTACTGTGACCTGAGCTGGTGATGGCCGTTCTCAAACAACCCTAAAGAAGGGTTAATGAACTGTCTTGCTGTGGTGAAAACAACAACCACCTTTGTTTTCTCAGTAAACCTGTATGCAGTTCTGAAGCCAGACTTTCAAAGACATCCTTGTGTACCCCAACCAAGAAGATGACTTATCTGAAGCTGTCTAAGAAGGGGAGGAAGAAGAGACATTGAGGTATGAGTCAGCAGAGAAAAAGTGCTGGTTTGAAGTGGATAGATTATTGTAAGGCTGCAGTGACTTGCAGTTACAGAGCAAACGCATTCTCTGTTGATTTGTCATAGAGATATGTAAACGCAAAGCAGAACAGGTACTAGGAACTAGTATCAATGTTCCATAGTCTGTGAAGCATCCGCCTTCTCCTCAGGATCCCATGTGTCCAGTCCTAACAATCTTGTTCCATGCTTTGGAACATCATTGCACCAGCTTTGTGTTCAGCAGCCACTAGAGACCTGCTCCCCGGAGCAACAGCCATCTGCAAGAAGCCCTTTATGACCATAAGCAGGAGCAGGGCTGGGATCTAGCGCATCGTTGTAAGTGGAAGCTAGTTACCTCCCCTTCAGCTTGCTTAGCCGAAGCTTAGCTCGCAACTTGTCCAATTGAGTTTTGAATATCATCATGGATGAGAGATTCCACAACCTCTTTGCCACAAGAGGTCTTCCACCCTCACTGTGAAGAATCCCCCCCCCCCTTATATCTACTTGGAATTTGCCATGTTGCAACCTGATCAGTTGCCTTTTGTCATTTCACTGTCCATCTTCTCTGTTCCCTCCCACTGTGCAGCTGAAGACAACAATTAGATCATCCTGCAGCCACCTCTTCTTCAGGCTGAACAAACCCAGCTCTCTCCATGTCCTCTTGTTTGTCGTGTGCTCCAGCTCCCTGTTCTTTTGGTGACCCTCCATTGGACTCATTCTAGTTATCGATACCTGTCTGATATCGCAGTGCTGCAACCTGATCTGCTGGCTGTGCTGTTACGAATGCCGCCCAGATGATGATCAGCTTTCATTGCTATGAGAGCAGTTGCTCATTCACGTCCATCCTTGTTCACTGGGACCCCCAGGACCTTTTCTGCAAAGCTGCTGTTTACCCAGCCAGCTCCTGGCTGTTGTATGGGTTTATTATGGTTGGACTCGATGATCCTAAAGGTCCTTTCAAACCTAAACAATTCTATGATTCTGTTATATCCAAGGTGCAAGACATTACATTTGCCTTCGTTGAACTGGAAGACGTGTGTTGGCCCATTTCTCCAGCCTTTTTTTCTGCTGAATGACAGCCCTGACCTTGAGTGTATCAGTCGCTCTCCTCAATTTGATGTCATCCACCTGTGTCACTTGCTGATACTTAATTGCCTTGAGGAGGAACATATATTGTTATTGGCACGTTGAGGTTCAGCACAGCTGATCTCATCCTTGGCAGCATCATCGGCGATGGATCCGTGCTACGGCAGCTGCTCATACTTCTCCTGCCATGTAGAACTACCCCTGTTGCTAGCACTACAGTTGCCCAGGTGCGACGCTGAGACCGTGGTTTCCATTTGCAGATCTGAGATGCAAACTGTGAAGTGCGGGAGCGCTGCCTGGGAGGCACCCCTGGGCAGAAGGCTGGGCTGCACAAACTGTCCTCCCAGTGCAGCCCCGCTGCAGCCCAGTGCCCACAAGCAGTGGGTCTGACAGTGCCATGCAGGGTACCAGCAATGTGCTCATGGGTTACACTGGTACAAAGTCAAGGTACTATCTCTAATTTGAAGTAGCGACTTAAAATTTGGCCATGTAACAGTGCCTTGAACTAGGGCATCGCTCAGTATAAATTGCTTGTTGAACCATACTCTGGAAATGATGCCTTCTATTAAATAAATAAGGCTTTCTTTTTCATGTAAACAACTGTACTGATGACCATATTTTATATAAATAGGAAGCTATTTCATGTTGTGATTACTTTCCCTTTTCTTGAGGTAGCTTTTGGTTAGGTTAAAATATATTCATACTGAAAAAATATGTCTGGTTCAGATTAGTCAAGGTGAGTACTGAGTGACACCTACTTGGCATCACCTCCAACGCACTACAGCCTTCTGGAGAACCGCCCTGATGCAGAAGAGTTGCCTTCTGGCTTTTTGAAACCAGAGTCCATGAAGGAAGCTAGGAAAAGCAAACCAATTGTCATTGGGTTTAGATTTGTTGTAGAGAGGTCTATAACCCCATTACAAAAATGTTAGCAGTCCAAACTGAGGAAAATTAAAAGAGCTACAGCAGTGGGTTTGCCTTTTCTGCAGCTTATGGGGTGATCTGGAAAGTGTCAGGAGGGGGAATGTGCCAAGTGTAGGAGGAAACGTTGTCAGGGCAGCTCCTCGCACCAGCAGTTCCCTCCTAGCTGTAGTGACCACAATGAGCCGGTGACCTGAAAGAACTGGGGACAGTCCTCAGAACCAGCATATGCTGACAGGTAAGTTTTCTGAGCAGTAAACCAGGCCCTCATCTCCTGCCCAGACTGTAAAACGGCACAAGTCATTTCAGCCCAATGACTGTTAATTTTATATTCAGTGGGGGAAAGATTTCTATAGCTGCAGAAATTAATGCTTCTAAATCAATGTAAAAACACATACCCTGGATGAGAAGACTTCACTGATGTGGTCTGGATGCCCCAGTCCAGAAGAGCTGCTGCAAATTGAATACATTTGATTCTGATTACTCTTCCTAGCTATTTTGTACGCTCTTACTGCTGCCCATTCACACATATCCAACACTCCATCTGCTCTTCGTGTTCTGTTTTCCATTTAATTTTTGTCTATACCCTCACCCTGCGATGTTCGCAGCACAGGATTTAATGAGCTTTTCAGTAAGAAGGTATGAGTTATCAAATGGCATATTAAGTTACAGGACTTCTTTCTGTATAGTTTTTGGCCTTATACAATTTCTGTCCAGCATGACGGATTTGTTGTACGGAGTGTATGACTCCGTGATCTCTTTCAGTGCTAATGTGTTTTGATCAAACCAAAATGAAGTTTTAGAAGTTATTAGAAAAAATTACTTTACATCACTTAAGGGAATGAGTGATCAGACATCCCGTGTAAAATCAGCAGCTGAAGAGCTGAAGAAATTCAAGGCAAAGGGGACGGTGACATTGTATGTCAGTGCCTGGTGGGTTGGTGGCAGAGGGACTGGGGAGGCTTTCCCCTATTAGCATGCCTGGTGTCGTTCATACGCTACTAAATGCGGCCACACAGCTGGGCGGCTTCCTCTCTGTGTTGCATCATGTGAGCTGTCTGATAAATGGAGCCTTTTGAAAACTTGTTGGAGGAATCTCAGGGCTTGAAAATTTATGTCCTGAGAACTGTGAAATAAAATAAACAAGAAGTGCCCATGCAGAACTGCATTTTCTGTTTAGGTAAAAAGCACTCTGAAAGAAAATTTGAATAGTTAAATTTAGGCATTTCTGTTCCTATAGCACGGTTTAAATCCAATGGATACTCCCGATAAGAATAAACTCCTTCTCAAAGGCAACCTGCATTCTGATCACTTTTCCCCTCAAAAGGGATTGCCAAGCAAATGTACTGAAGAGATACCATAGAAAACTGGGAAATTCAAAGCAGGCAAAGTGGAGGCTGGCTGCTTTTAATGGATAATTTCAACTTTAGAATAGCAAAACCGGAGAGATTTCCTGCTTAGAAATCAGAGGATAGGACTTGGTAATTAAAAGGAAGACAATTGATCAAGTTTGAATGCAGAATACACCTCTTCTGCTGTATGAGATAGATTGTTTCGGAGTAATCGCAAAAGAGTGTTTATGCAGCAAAGCCCTTAGAGACGTACCAGGACACTTCAAAACCCAAATAGATTGTGTACTAATGTAAGTATTCCTGTGTAGTGCAGTTCTGGATACTAGAATATGCCTACCATATGACTACAGGAACAGTCGTAACTTTCTAGCTGTGATGAAAGACTGCAGTGGACCCAAAAGATTTCACCTTTGGACTGACTTGATCTGAAATAAGGCATTTCTTAGAATCTTGAAATTGTCAATAATTTGCTTCAAAATAGATCAATCATGTAGTGCCTAAGAAGGAAAATTCTAGAGACAAACGTGAAAAAAGTTAAATACTGCTATACAGCTATAACATAACAATCAGGTCTGATTCTCACATCATATCAGTTCTAGGAGTAAACAACTGTCATTCAGAAAAAAGAATCGTGAACATAATAAAGCCAAATAAAGTGTAGAGGCAGGAAAAACACAGGATAACAAAACTCACAGGAAGTAATACTGGAAAAAGCACGATAGACTGAAGTTAGGTATCCAAAACAAAGATGTCATCAGATAAAGGCATCACATGAAGAAATTAATTATAGTGGTAAGAGCACGGGGAGGTATTTAAAGGTATTGGTTTTACGAAACTATAAATGAGGGAATATGCAATGAATTGAACTTTATCTTAGAAAGCTGATCATCACAAACTTCTTTTATGCATTCCGATGCTCACTCAATATAGACATCATGGACGAGTGCAGGCCAAGGAATTACGAGGGGAAACCAGACATCGAAACCAAAGATGAGCATAGGGAGGAGGTGCCAGTGAAATGAAAACCTCTGTGCTTGCTTAAAGTATGAAATTAGAAATACACAAAAAAATCCTGCAGAAGACTTGAAAAAAATGGTGTTCCCACATCAGAACTCACTAATGCCCCAGGCCTTAGCTAGTGCTTGCTGTTCTCGAAGTGTGACAGATGACTGCTGTGGTACTGAAAAATCAGCGGGGAAAAAAAACAGTTGGTGTGGTGAGCCAAGAATGAACAGAAGTCAGTTTAGTTTTTATCTAGTAGTTAACACAAGGGAAACTGGCCTCACCTTGAAAATGCTATCAGAACATGTCATGGAAGTATAAAGGGAAATTTATGTATGTGTTGCTGCTTTTGTGAAGGTTTTGAGAAGTTTCAGCGTGACAGACAGCTATGCATCACTGAAAAATGTATTGATGACTCACAAAATCCACAGTTTAGAAAACACTGTAGCTGAGAGAAAAGCAGCGTTGTGAGCCGATATTTAAACATCACAGTGCATCATCAAGGTACATTTTGTCTCTGAAAGCGTTCAGTATTAAGTAGAAAGCATAACAAACGACAGTCTTCTAAACGGCATCTGAGTTAATGGAGCTTATATAATGTCTGTTAGCAATCTTTCTCTAGGAGTTTGATTAGAGAAGACCTTCAGAACTTGATGAATGTTTTGAAAAAAAATTATGATAAATGTTAAAAAAACAAAAGAGCTAAGAATAGTCTTGGCAAAAGGCAAGGTTGACAACTCATTCATTTTAACCGCCAAGCACTAGATCAAAGCTACCAGCACTCCAGCAATTTGGTGTAGTACTGGCTGTACTGTGCGTTCCTCCTCCTCCAGTCGCCACCATTTGCTACTTCATTGTGTTGTGCATGAGGACCAGAAGAATAGCTCCCTTTCTAGACAAAACTATGCCTTGACAGGGTAATAGTTTTTGCCCTTCTCCTTTCTTTAGGATACAAGGGCCACATGGCAGCGAAACCGCATTCTTCTTTTCCTTACTCAGGGGTCTACTCCAAGGATTGCAGTAATCCACGTGCAACCTTGAGAAACCTGCAGTGGTCCTCATGCCTAACAAAAACCAGTAAGGCTTAATTCTCATTTCAGTAGTTGATTTTTACCCTTGCCACGTGTTGTACTATTACTCCTACTTCAGGAGGATTACTCCTACTTCTCCTAATTCACCACTCTGCAGTCTTTTTGTCTTCCTTGTCACTATTCTTCCCTTGCCCCCTCCCCCTTTTTTTTTTGCTTTACTCTTTCTCCTTGAGAAAGAACAGGATGACCCATGTCTTGTCCAAGTCAAGAGAGTGCAAAAGAGCGACCTGAAGGCTGAAGGAAACTGCTGGTCCTGTTCAGATGTGCCAGGAGAAGATCCTGGGATTGACTTGTTTTGCTTCTGACACAATTTTCAGTGGGTGGACGAGCAATAGAAGGGAAATGGATAGGTTTTTAGATGGAAGCAGATGGAAGAAGGAAGATGGTGTAAAATAAAACATTTAAAAGCCCTTACAGGAATTAATTGCCATTTCCAATGTTATTCATGATAGGGAAAAGCAAATGTGCACATTCACCAGAGATTGTTCAAGATGTGATGGATGGTTAACCATCTTGCTCGATTGTAAAAGCCTGACACTTAAAAAAAGATGCAGAAATGAATCACAGTGCACTTTAAATTTGAAACAAGAGATGAATATTTAACGTCAGTTGAATAGCCAAAACCACAAATGAGGAACTGTTGAGAATGATGTGCTTAGAGCACAGCTGCTTGAAGTAAGAGCTTAACGCTACTGTGTATCTGCAACACATTGCCTTACAATCACCAAATTACTCTTAATTCTGGTAAAATGAAAGAAAAAGCAGCAAGAGAAAAAATATCAGATGCATTGCTAGGTAGAGTCAGGTTCAGAGAACACGGGATATTTTACAGCTTTCTCACAGCTGATAAGGATGGGAGATGGTGATCTGCAATCACAGGTTTGGAGATGTCAATTTAAAGAGATGAGAAGAAGGCTGAGGAATTTGTGTGGGGCAAAATGTGAAGGGAGACATTGTCAAGGTGACAAATAAAATAAAGGGTTACTAAAGTGCAGTGCAATGGAAAATAATGCATCTGTTCCTGGGGAAAAAAATATAAGCAAGGTTTTTTTCATTTACGTTAGTGTTCCTCATTATGTGTAATTGGAATGTAGAGATTTTTACTTCAAAAGGCACAAACACTGTGCTTCAAAACAATAATCTTTATTTGGTTGCTGTCTGCTATTTTACAGGACAGTGATCTTTCCGTAAGTTGTTTTTTATTTTTTTCCAAAAGAACTCGAATTTCAAGTTTGCAATTGCATGGGCTCCCTCTCGTGGCATTCTGAAATGCTCTCCTTTGTAGTCCAGTGAAATTACTGATTCAGAATTAGTTTGGTAGCAGAAATGTAAGGTTACTCTTTTATGCAGCTGTTCTATTAAAAATAGGAGAAACAAAGAATCCTATCTCTTAAATCCAATTCAACTTGCACAAAATCAGCTCATAAAATTAAATTCTTGTAATCTGGGTCAAAATGACTGGAGAAAACAGCATTTATTTCCCCTCCCTCACATTCTCTTAACTGAGTTCATGGGTAGCATTTTGCCAGTGTGTGTTTGGAACGGAGAGGGCTTACAACAGCGTCTCAACTGTGGGACTGGCCTGTTTCACTTTTGGCAGCAAAAATCAATCAGTCTCTTACAGAAAGTTTTAATCAGAGAATTTCCATTTTGCAATTAAGGCGCTTGGCAGCTGTTGCCACTTGCATCCTGAGAGTTCTTGCCAGAGCTGAACCAGATGTGCAGTTAATGTCTGGTTTTGTCCATTTGTTATTAATAACGAATATAGAAAAGAGGAAAGAAAGGATAAAGAGGAGCAGGAAATGGGGAAGCAGTTAGATCATTTCCCCTCTTTATGCCTGTGGGAAGGAGCCACATTTTGGGGATTTTGCAAAAGATGAAACTAACCCTTTCACCTAGAGTTGGGTAACTCTGCAGTTGCCCATTCTCAGTGTAGCAAGACTGACTGAGAGGAAGGAAATGATTAAAGTTGCATCACCAATGCATCCCAATCCCCTGTCTCTGCAGCGTAAGTCCTCGTTACTGAAGGTGGGAGGTTTCCCAAATGAGTGAATGCTCCTGCCCCTTCTTTTGCTTAATAATAACGGAGAGTTCAAGGACTATTGCCTGGAACCAGAGAGCGAAAGTGGTTTTTTTTGCTCAGTTTGACTCTGCTGTATGAGCATTCTCAAGTTGATACACTGGTACGCTTGTAATTATAGGACTTTAGAAACTATGAAAAGATGAAGACAGGAAAAAGTCAAGTTTTTCTGTAGATTAACTATTTGTATCAGAAGACATTGTATAGGATCTTCTGTTTAAATGGATGAGGGGGCCACAATATTTTCTGACAGAGTTTAAGAAAAGTAAGAAGGGGAATGCTAAAGACATCTTTTTAGAACCATTGTTTTCTACATGGCATGAAGACTGAGCTTTTTGAAAGGACTTCAATGCTAAATACCAATAATATTTTGCACTTCTGACAAAATTCAGCTGAAGATATCAAATGTTTGCCCAGTCTGACCCAGGCAAAATCCTACAAACGCTTCTGCTTAAGGAAAAGAATTTAAACAAACTTATGAGATAAATTTCTAATGAACTTACCGATCTACTGAGTCTGAAATTTCAGCTTTTCAGAATTATTTCAGACAGGTTCTTTCAGGTTTTAAAAAAACCCCACAACCAACAATACTATGAGTAAGAACTGTACATCTGTGAATAGTATATATGTCTACCACAGAAGGAAGAATGTTCTATGATTCACTTACTAGTATATTTAAGCATAATAGCTTGGCATTGTTAAGGCCTATTTACATAGTTCTGCACGCCTGTAAGTTCTTGGAACATTTCTTTAACCTGTAAGACAAACACCATCAGATAAGGAATATATTGCGTGTGTTGGCATGTTATTCTAAAACATTTAATATGAACTTTAGTATTACTGAATCTTGTTTTTTCATATCAGGAAGTCCTGTATTATTCAGCAAGTTCTTTACCTGACATATTGCCACGATATGCATTCGTTTTACATCTACAAAACCCACTGGTTTTGGACCATGTCTTTTTGTTTTGAAAATCAATCAAACCAGTAACATGTTACCAATTTTTAAATAAAGCTAGCTTCTGAGCCCAGAAAGAATATAAGAAATTTCAGCTGTGTTTAAAAGGAAAAAATGATTGAAACTGTGCATTAAGAATGGAAAGTCATCCATAACTCTACATCGTATGATTAAAAGCTGAGCTTGACTATTTATAACTAAGCACTGTCAAAAGCGATATGTGTTGATGAGAGAACCTGACTGTTAGCACATTCCTAGATTAGGTGCATCTTAATGAGGCCTGTACAGGGCAAGAAAAGGGACGAAGAGTGAAGATAATATTAAGAAGCCAGAAAACATGTTTAAATTGCTTAGATACACAAAGTTGTAAAATTGGAGGCAAAAGGAGCTAAAATAGGTAAAATTTTTGCTTTCTAACTATTTGTAAAGCAACTCTGCTTCCTATAGAGACTTAAAAATGTAGACTCATAATGCTTTAAAAATTTACTTCTAACAAATATTAGTATTTTTAATAGTAGTTAATTACTAATAACAACTATCCCCCCTGCTAAATAAATAATGATCAATACATTTTGAGTGAATATTTACCTGAAGGCATTTTTTTAAAACAAAGGAGGGAAAGCAAACACTTTGCAGAGGGGCAGTGCTGAAACTGAGCTTTTTAGTTTTGCTTCTGTCTTAATCTGGGTCGTATTAAGGATTATTTCAGGATAATTGGCAAGCACCAAGGCATCCGACTCTTAGGGTGTGTCAATCCTTAAACCTGGGTATGGAATCACTTTTACAGTGCCCATCATCTGGTACAATTCCCGAGAAGATTTCAAAGTTGATGGGATGCAGCTTTGTGGGAATCTGACCACAGGATGTATATTTGGGGCAGAAGATATATCAGAAGACAGACCAATGGATTAATGAATCAATCTTCTGGTCATCAGTTTTATTCAGAAAAAAATCCTTAGTAGATACAGGAGAGAGTTCCCAAAGTCTGACCGTCCCTATAGAATAACATTGCATTTTCATAGAATGAAAGATTAAAATACCAAAATGAAACTTTTTTTTAGGTCAATGAATTGTGGATATCCTATTACAATATGCATTCTTATCATATGCTCCCTCCTGTAACTGCAGAGTGTAGCAATCTGGTTTCCCTCTATTTGGAAGCGAAAGAACAACTGTGCTCAAAAATGGGCACTACAGGGCCAATTAATAATATCCCTGTTCTCTTAACTAGAGACGTGCTTGTGTGTAAAGTTTAGATCTAGATCTGAGTTTGCCTACAATTTAGGGAGGGACAGAAGAGCATTGCGGTTCTGCAGGCCGGATGCAGAACTTCAGCTGAGATATTTGGGAGAAGGATGTTGTGGATAGATACATATCTCAGATTGGAATACCTTTGTGTTTCAGGATGCATTCAGAATTTGGGTGTTGCCTCATGCTAGTTCCATATTTAAACTTCCTCTGTGGCAAAACAATTACTTTGCTTGAGATTGTGGCGAGTGAAATAAAGAGAATCCACGGCTTTTGAAAAGACAAGGTAGTAAAAGCTATGTTTATAGAGAGGAAAATATGCACAGAACTCAGAGAAAGCGGATATGAAATTTGGAAGGCTGCGACTACAGTTCTGCACCCCATAAACCACAACAGTTCCTTCATGTGTTGAAAGGATACAGCCAAGAGACGGTCACTGTGCAGTGTGCTCTCTCCCTTTGCCAGGTCACTTCTGAAAGGGAAACCAGCATGAAGTCATGCATCAAGAACGGCAGTTTGGTGTCTGGTCCTAAATGGTTGGATATGGTACAAAGAAAGGCTGGGGATGGGTGAGGGGATCAGGGCAGCCCAACCTCAGCAGGGATGCCATGCACACTGTCTAAAGTTTACTGGTCAGAGAGCTCAGCAGCTCGGCAGGCTCTTGTGCCTACATTCATCTTCTTGCTCTGCACGTACATAACGGTGATGCTCAGATTGCGATCACTTATCTCCTAGCTCCTAACTGCAATACTTAATGAGGATACTGGGAACACTCCCTCCCTATATAGTCAGTTGTACTGGTTCTGGCTGGGATGGAGTTAATTTTCTCCATAGGAGATGGCATGGGGCTCTGCTTTGGGCTTGTGCTGGAAACAGTGTTGATAAGACAGGGATGTTTTAGTTACTGCTGAGCAGGGCTTACGCAGCGTCAAGGCCTTTTCTGCTTCTTACGTGGCCCCAGCAGCAAGGAGGCTGAGGGGGCACAAGGAGTTGGGAGGGGGGACAGCTGGGACAGCTCATCCCAATGACCCAAGGGATATCCCATACCATGTGATGTCATGCTCAGCATAGAAAAGCTGGGCGAAGAAGGAGGAAGTGGGGGGACATTGGGAGTGATGGCGTTTGTCTTCCCAAGTCCCCATTCCACATGACGGACCCCTGCTCTCCTGGAGATGGCTGAACACCTGCCTGCCCATGGGAAGTGGGGAATGGATTCCTTGGTTTGCTTTGCTTGCATGTGCGGTTTTTGCTTTACTTATTAAACTGTTACCTCAACCCATGAGTTTTCTCACCTTGACCCTTCCGATTCTCTTCCTCCATCCCACCAGGAGGGAGTGAGCGAGTGGCTGGGTGGGGCTGAGTTGCTAGCCGGGGTTAAACTGTGACACAGTGGAGAGACAGAGACAGCGTTTCAGTATTAGGCTTACAGAGTGTTATTCTGGACCACGTACAGTGTGCAAAGTCAGGCGGGATAAAGGTAAGCTCGTTTGACTAGAAAATTGTTATTCCTGCTTGTTTCATATCCCCCTCCTTGTCCCAAGAAGTTAGTTCCTGAAGTTTTTCATTATATTATTTATAATATTCTCTACCTTGACCCATTTTTTTTCTCTCATTAAGTTTGTCTACAGGAAGATGGTCATACACAAAAACTTTAATTTATATTCTTGGTATATTATTACTAAAAAAATGGTTACACTGGGAATGAAGATTGCTTTATATTGAAATGTATTTCATTAGGTAATTTAATTGATAGGTTTGGTGCTACCACAAGGCAACTCCCAAGAAAAGGGAATATTTTAAATTAATATACTATGTATAAATGCCTTCCAAGCCTGTATGGTAATTGCTCATCATTCTGTCTGAAGCAATGGTCTTTTGGCAGAAACTTAATGACTGTTATTCCATTGGGCAAGCTAAGGCTCTCGTATTCACTTACTGAGTTATTGTCTTAATTCTTTGTGTCTGGATGATCATAGAGAATGTTATTAATAATAGATTAGAAATGAAGGATAAGAGGGTCTGTTCATCAAAGACCTTATCCAAAGGACATAGGAACTCTGGCTTGCTGGACTGATTGTTTTATGCAAGTGATAGTGTCATTTGTACAGCAGGTGCCTGATAGCAGCCACTGAAGAGTCACGGAACTGCATTGCTCTCACAAAGATGTATGCATCTTTGCAAATTGTAAAAATAAATGTATAGACTACAAATACATTTTGATAGATGAGACTGCTTTTTGTAGATGAGACTGCTTTCAAGCAATTAAAGATGTGATATGACTTCATTTCATTACCTGTCTATCTATTCCTTGCTTTCTAAATGCAGATGAACTGGAATAGAGAAAAAGTTTGTAGCAGAAGGTAACATGAGAAGAAAGAATCTAAAAGGTCTTGGAAGTATTTGTATTGCGAAGAGTTCTTCTGTCATGCATCTAGCTGTGGTTCCTAGATTTTTCTGAAGGGCAGAGATTTTTCGTCGTCTTTTGAAGTGCCTTAAAATAGTTGACCTTTTATATACTCACTATTTGCTTTTCTACAGCCTGCAAAGGGAGAGGATTTTTTTTGTTGTTCTGCAAACAGCATAATTTTCTCCTTGACATAGCCATTTATGACGAGCTCCCAGGAGGAATACATCTTAGAGGAGGAGGGGTTTGGAGAAGTCATGGGAAAGTCAGACAGCCGGTGTGCTGCAAGAATACTCTGTTTACAGCATTTATTTGAGTAGTCATATAAACAATTTCTCATTTTCCTGGAGACTCAATGTGTTAAACTCCATGTTGGTGTGGGATGGGATACGGAAGGTGACACATGATGGAGAGCTCAGGGATGTAAACACATGCAATGGGCCATGTGCTGGATGTATTGGTCATTTTACAGAGGAAGAGCTGGGGTGCTGCATTTGCCAGTGCTTGTCGGGGCCTAATTTCAATGCAGGGACAAGGAAGGTAAGAGCTACAATGCAATACTCTTGCATCTTTTTCTTTCCAGGACCCCAGGCCTGAAGTACAGTTCATACAGGGAACTGCATTTACGTACATGAACGCAGAAGGTGAGAGAGGCTGTAGCACTGTATTGGCAGTGAAATTCATGTGCTGAGGTAAGATCTACCAAATAAGCAAACCTCACACTAATATTTAACAGTTCTACAGTTCACTTTTAAAAGCCTTTAGTTTTAAGGGCTCCTCATGGTATTAGCTTGCACAGAGTGCATCAACCCCTGGGGCTGAACTAGATCTTGTGAAGCCAGCAGCAAGGAGAACAGTAAAGCAGTATTTGCTAACAGCAGAGCGGAGCAGTGTGGTGGGACTTGGACCACCAGCAGTGTTGGATTTACAGCAGCACATGGCATGAGCAGCAGTTGACTTTGTATTTGGAGATGGCCATGGAGAATTAAGATGAGAAGGTGACAGTAAATGCATTTTACTGCCATTTACAGTATTGGCAGTGGTTGAGGACACATATGCTTCCATTGAACCTGAAACTGCCATCAAATGTGAAATTTGTATCAGAAGACTTAATGTGCAGAAGAACAAGAACTCAATCATTCAATCAGCCAGATTGTGGATTCCATGGAAAAGCCATCCCTGCAATATAGATCAGCAGCTGTATTTGCTGGGATATAGATATATAGGTAAGAAGCTGTATTTGAGTGGATATTGTCCTTGCTCCACAAGAGCAGGAGGCTTCCCTGGCAGCTCGGGCCCATCCCACCGCCCCAGCCAGGAGGAGGGCAGCTGGGGGGCACTGGGGCAGCTCCAGCCTCGGGCACAGGGCATCTCAGTGGGGATGGGCTGAGACCATGCTGGGACATCCGCCAAGGGATGTGGGTCAGGATCAGTCCTGGTGAAGAGCTCTGGGGTCAGACGCACCCCTGGGATGGCCAGACAGGACCTCTCCCTGCGGACACCAGTGGGAAGGGGCTGTGCTGGCTCTGTCTTGGCCCTGAGCCCCACTGCCGGATCCCTGGACAGGAGGAGGATGCACTCAGGACCCTTAGAGATATATACAATAAAGGGACTACAAAACTAGTGGGGAAACACAGTGTCGGCAGGAAACACAGAGTTTATCACAGCATAAATTTATAATAATTGACAGGTAGGAACCATACCCTACAGCAGGGTCATGAAGGCTGTATAACAGCTGCAGGGCAGGCGAGGAGACATTGTCAGCTGGGCCCATTGCTCTAGCACAATGTAAAGACATGCTTCCAGGTCATGAGCATGTCTCTCTAACTCATCGCTCCCTCTCTGCAGCTGAGACATCCGAAATGGAGAGCTTCTGTTAGCCTTGTTTCAGCTACGGAAAGACAAAACACTGGGACTGAAAAGAAGCAGCATCATTCCATCTGCTGAAACTAGCACAAGGTTAGTCAATGGCTAATAGTGGGCAAAAAGTTCAGAGAAACCAAGGATGTCAGGACAGGGGCCTAAAATATACTGCCAGTCAAACTATCCAGCCACTCCCCTTGGGTGAATGAATACTGCTGGGTCTGTATATTTTCTGATGTAGATTTCTGGTCTTCAAGTACAACTGGTGACTTTCTTTTCATAGGAGAGAGAGAGATTAAAAAAGCAGTGATTTAAGAACATGATGGTAAGCTTCAATTATTTCTAAGTAGCACTATTGCAGAATATTAACTTGAAACAGAGACTGAGGAGATCTGAAGCCTGAGTGTCAGAAGTCAAAGATATGAATGAAATACACTCAACTTGTCATTAAATATGAATATCTCCATCAAGCAGCAACAGGGGGTCTTCTGCCAACATGATTTCAGACCAAAAGAAAGACTTATGTTGTCTGAAAATGTCTCCATTTTTCCAGCTATATGAATTGCAAGAATAGAAGATGTTATCTCTCACTACAAACCGTGACACCTTGAGACCTCATAAGAAAATTCTCCATGACTGAAATACTGGTTAGGTACATTTTGTGAAATTTATTCTGTTGCTAGCCATTGCTTTTTAATTGTATTGTCACAGTACTTCTGAAATGAAAACATTAGGGAAACAGTTCTCTGCAAATATGAATTTCAGGTCCCCAAATCTTCTGCATCATCTTTGTGACATACCTGGGAGAAGCTAAGCTGATGGGTAATGAGAAGAAAGAAGTGTATGAACCAGAGTATTGACAAAAATCATTGACAAGTGGCCTCTAGTCAGAGCTCCTGAGGGGTCACGACAAAGCTGAAGTGTTAGTCCGTGATACTGGAATAAACATCACGAGATTGAAGTAATTGGAAAATACAGAGTCTTGCTTGTTTCCTTAAGAACAATGAGCTTAGTGTCTCTTCAAGCAGTTTTACTGATTTCTGGAGACAAAGCAGTTCTTGGTGCAGGAATCCACCTACTTACAATGCTATAAATCTGCAGAAAAACATAGCAAAATATGTCAATCCTCAGAAAAACAGCTGTGTCATCCTGCCATGCCTCCTTGTACATGTAGCCCTTAGGATATCCCAAACATAATAATTAGATATGAGTATCTCCATGTCTAAAATCTTCTCTCAGTCCCACAGCTTTTCTTCACACCTTTCCCAACAGTATCTTTCCATACTCGTTTCCAACCATGTCCTCAGACTGTGTTTCTAGAGTTGCAGAGGGGACAGACTGCATCCTCGTCAAGTTGGCAGATCACACCAGATCGAGGGGGCTGTTCTGACAGGCTGGAGGGATGAATCAACAGGAACCTTATGAACCTCAACAAGGACAAGTGCAAAGTCCTACACCTGGGAAGGACAAACCAGTAGCAATGATACAAGCTGGCGACTGAGAGGCTGGGAGGAGCTCTGTGCAGAAGGACGCAAAGGTATCGCCAGTCAGAAAGCTGAACGTGAGCCAGTGGTGTGCCCTAACAGCAGAGAAAGCATCCTGAGCTGGATTAACAGGAGCACAGCTTGTAGATTGAAGGAAGTGTTTATCTCCTTCTACTAGCATTCCTTAGATCACACCTAGGTAGTACATGTGCTGGGCTCCTCAAAAGAAAAGACATCAATTAACTCGAGCAAGTTCAGCAAAATGTCACCATGGCAGTCAGGCTGAAGGACCTGCTGTGTAAGTGGAAGCTGAAGGAATGGGGCTTGTTTAGCTTGGAGAAGAGAGGGCTTCAGTGGACCTAAGAGCAGCCTTCCCATACCTACCAGGAGGTGATTGAGGAGGTGGAGCCAGGATCTTCCTAGCAGTGGATGGTGGGAAGCTGGGAGAGAAGGGATGTGAGGTGAAACAAGAGGGGGTCAGACTGGACATAAGGAAAGCCATTTTCCCCATGAAGACAGCCAAGAAGAGGGACAGGAGCCCAAAGAGGCTGTGCAGTCATCATCGAAGGTTTTCAAGATCTGACTGACTAAACCCTTGAGCAACCTGGTCTGATCTCATAGCTGACCCTGCTGAAGCTCCCTTCCAACCTGCATTATCCTCTGATCCTCTGAAAGTATTTCTGAAAACCTCCCTCTCCCCTCCCCTCCTTGAGTGACTTGAAAAGGGTTTAAGCGGGGGAGAAGAGAGGTATGGCGCAGGAAGAAACTAATGTTTTATTTCAGTAAATTACATTAAAATCTTATGATGAGGAAAAGGGAACTGGAAGTAGCAGAAACCATAGGAAGAGAAAGCATGGGACAAAGTATTTTGGAACAGAGTCTGTAAACTGTTATTCATGCAAGCAAGGACTGACAGACAGCCCTGATTAGTGTACAATTGTCATGGGACATCATGCGCTACAAGATCAAAACAGTAAAGTGCTCCATTATGGCAATGATCTATCAAAGGGCGAAAGCACAATAGATGAAGTTGCTAAAATACTTCTGTGTTCATTAGCCTCATTATGTCGCAAATGTGTTGTAGAGCACTATATGCTAACGCTGTACCTGACAAACAGAAAATGGAAATGATAGAAAGGCAAATTATAAGGAAACCAATCCATGTTCAGCCATTACAGATCCAAGTACATGTTTAGCCTACAAATACTTATTGGTGGGTCTGTGGTCAAATTCCAAAACTCTTTCATCTGATCCAAGTTATGAGGGGATTGAGGTCACGCAGCGTCTTTCTTGTGATGTGATAGATCAATAATATTCTACTCGGAGCCAAGACTGAACAATTTTGATTTTTATCTTAGGGAATCAGATAGCTCTTCATTTGACCTTGGAAATTATTGGAAGGCAGATAAATGATCAAGCATTGTCAAGCATTCTTTAGTGAAAAGCTCTTTGTAATCAAGATTTGTAAACTGAAAGATCCAAATAAATTGGATTGAACTACACTGCAGCTTTTTAACATGGAAACTTAATAATGTCACCTGCGTACAAGGATGTGGGTCTCTGCTTTCCATCATAAATATGTCTTAAAGTTTTGCATTTAATTATTTTTTATATATTCTATATAACATTTTATTAATTACTTTTGATTCTGGAGAGGAAAAAGCCTTTAACTCTTCAGGTGCCAGTGGATTCAGACATGTTTTAAGAATTTCACCATTGCCCTGTGTGGCTGAGTCAGGATTTCAATATTCACCCATGTGTCTGGGGAGAACAGAAGATATGTATAGATCTTTCCCAGCGTGGAATACATTCCCTTCACAGGGGTACTGGTTAACAAGCTATAGGGAGGAAGGACTATTCCGCAGCTCTTTCTCAAGTCCTTCCAGGCAACTCCTTCCAAAGCTCTAAAGAGTCCTTCAGCACTTACATTCAGAAGATCTAAGGGTTCTAATTATAACCAGTTCTTCACCACTGCCGTGGATGATGATGAGGAGAAAATGAGATCTCAGTATGTTCCTTCTGATCTTTATTCACCTGCAGTGAGTGTCAGAGAGGTAACTGGCTTCTATTGACTGCATATGGCACCACTGTCTCAGGGTACTAGGAAAAAGTTATATGAACAGCTGATGTGTGTAACCCATTTGTTCTAAATTTGGTGCACATTTCTAGATTAAAGCCTCAGAACACAGTATGTACAAACTCTCTGGAGTTATTACATTTATGTCAAGAATCAAGCCCGTGTAATGCTGGTGCTCAGGAAAAATTGCACTGTAGCTGGAGAGGAATAAAACCACAACAGGATAAAAGTGCATAGTAACAGGAAAAAATGAAGATCTAGAAAGGAGTTGCTTGGTTTTGAGGTTAGGGGAATGGGGCTCTATGGCTAAACCTAGCTGGCCTGAAGGAAGAGAAAAATAAGATAAATAAAAATATATAGGAAAGAAGCATTGCCAATTTAGTTTTAACATGATTTGGGCAAGAAAGTAGCAATGTTTGATAAGATTCTAACTAAACTTGAGTGTATTAACTGGCAGGGGCAAAGATATGTACGGGAGGAGTTGTTAAATCACTAGCACATATATTTGCTGTTCTCAACAACGTATTTTCTCCAAGGAGAATTTCAAAATACGACAATGTAATTCCAACAGTCCTCCCATTTCCTGGACCAGATGTTCTTCCCTTTTTTGAATCTCTGCATGCTTTAATAGCTTCAAAAATGTTGCAGGAGGATAGTTAAATTGTTCAGCAGTTAGCCTTGCAGACAGTAGTTAGGAGAGATTTGCAAGCTGGGAGACAGAAGAACAAATTTCTGAATAAAGAAAGAAAAAATAGCAACAGAGATCAAAGTATGCTGCAGGGCAAGCTGTTCTTTATGATTGCAGCAGGCGCAGCAAGTGATGCAGCTTTGCTGTGCAATGAGGATACTAGGGACTACTGCTCACAGTCGCAAAGGGCCTTGGCACACAAGTGTCACCTGTGCAGCACACGCTGCCTTGCCGTAGCTTACAGGGACTGGAAGAAGATAGTCCTGTGACAAACCTGAGGATGGCGGGGGCCACAGCAGCTTACCAAATTCCCTTGAGATTTTTCTAAAGAAATAATGTCACCAAAATGACCTCTTCAGCCTTTAGATCAGTGCAGCTTCTGTGAGCAGACTGAACTAAAGGATGCTTTCAGACGGAAAATGTCTCCTTCTGTCCTTTGCCTAGTGTTCAGCTAGGAAGTTGCTCATTAGTGAGTACTAATGCTGGCTTAAGCTCCCAAACTTCTCATAATTCATATCCTGTCTAGAATGTCCAAATGTGATTTTTGAGCCTTGTGCATCTCACGAGCTATTAAAGTGAAGTTGCTCTGCTGCTGCTGTGTCATGTGCTGCGTTAGGGGTAGCAGTGGCAATGAGTCCGTGCGGTGATCTGAACCCTCAGCCACTGGAGCAATGTGGTGGGGCAGACAATCTTGGGCCACAGAAGGATTCAGCTGTCTGTCTAAGCCAGCCTCAACTGGGAGAAGGAGGTGGCGGGATCCCATGGATCTACTGTAACCACTGAATGTCCCTTCTCTTCAGCTGTCATAAGGGTTGCTCTTTGCAATGTGGAGATTTTGGCATGCTGCTCGTAGGCTCTGGAAGATTATGCACATTGAATAATGTATATAATAGATGTTGCATTTGGTTAAGAAAACCTCCTATGATATTGCAAATTCAAGTTTAATTGCATTTATTTTGAAATTAAAAACAATTGGAAATGTTGGCCGATTAGGATGCACTTTGTAGAGCAGACTTTTGCGTGTTATCCAAACAGAAAATGCCAGCATTTGGACATGTAGCCAGTTAGCTACACAACTCGCAGTTATGGGACCAGAGCAGTCCACAGAAATATTTCAGAGTTTATAAAACTGTATTCTAACCACTGCCCTGGTAGCACTTTCTCTATATTCACAGTCATAGGGCCATATATGCCTAACCTACACTTTTTGAGCCAATATGACGCCAGTGCAGTTTCACATACTTTCAGCATTGGTGTCTGTTGGAGCCAAGGGCTGCGCTGGCTTTGACTGTGCTCCCTCTTCTTGGCAGGGTTGCATAAAACTGGAGGGAATCACAATCAGATATTCAGCTGCTCTTAATGCATTTCCCCTACCTTACATTCATGATGTTAAGAATATAATCCACATGGTGGTGAGGTGGCATGAACTTTAAACCTTCCAGGTGTCCCTTTAACTGTTTCGGAGACAAATAGCTTTCCCATGGAAACTGCTCAAAGAAGGCATATAAAGAAACCATTTTACTTGCAATGGGAGAGGAAGATAGCTATGAATTTGAGAGTTCACTTTTAGGGGTAAAAATAGTGTGATAAAAGCATTTAGAATGTAATTTGTGAAGTGAACCCAAGCCTAAGCGCATTCTTTGGGAAACAAGACAAAACATTGCTCTAGCTTATTACTCAGGACAGGTTGCTACATGTTTTTGGTGTGACTGTAACAGATCCTTTGTCATTAGCAGGCAGATGTACAGAGTACAAACACCTTCACCTGGGAGATAATTAGCAGGAACAGAAAACAACATGACCAAAAGCTGGTCCCTCTCTGCTCTATTGTATCATCCCTTCTGGGAGGCATGAGATGCAGTAATATCAACAGGTATTAAGCTAGGGCTTAATCTCAAGCCTCAGGCTCTGCCAGCTTCTGCATTGCTCTATAAATCATCCTTTCTTCTTAGCAGAGCTTGGCTGGGTATTACGGAGGTGTTTATGTCTAAGCTTCAAAGTCAGCACTCGCTGATAAAATTAACTAATCTACATCTCTCAAAGCTGAAGCTAGTTGTGTGTTCTTAGGCAGAACTATTCATCTGAAAGCGCTGATTTATCAAAACTGAAGTGTTTTGTGGGAAGATGTTTTAGCAAAAATTGAATAGAGCTGTCTGCTGAGGAGGCATGTGTGAGAACCTGCCGGTTTGACTAAGGAAGGGCCAATTAATGGCAAGTTGAGAGCACGCAGCCCTGGAGCCAGGCATGTGGCTCCTTGCAAGCTCAGCTCTCTGTTCTTATTTTTTAAGTACCTCACCTCAGGGCTGCCAGACACCAGCAATGGGGAAGTCCTCAGTGTCCAGCCCTGAGCTGCCCAGCAACCCCAAAAGTTGGTGTAGAAAGGCTTGGGGAACATGAGGGAATTATGTGGAAAGGTAAAAGCACAAAGAGATCTGGACTTTTGAAAACCGTGGGTTTGGAATTTCTTTGCTGTGACAACTTAGATTTTTAGTCTGAAAGAGAAGAGGCTTTTCTGCATTCCCGCAGCAGAAAAAATCCTGTCTCCAGACAACAGTATCTGCAAATGTATGCATGTAGCATTAGCTTCCCATTTCCTAAGCTGTCTCCACAGGGCTTCTTAAACCCTACCTGTTTCAAACATGGAAACACAGGTTCTGAGACACACAGCAGCAGTCATCAAGGGAAAATGCTAAGACCGCAGCATGGTATGAACTTGCTAAATAGAAATCCCACATTGCAGTTACACCACTTTACGAAAGGAGTCTAAGGATGAATGCATTAGTAGGTGCCGTTCTCAGGAATTTTGGGGTACATACAAACCCCTGTCTCACTCTCTCCAGCTCTGGGTTACTGCATTTAAGGCTTGCAGTTTCACCTTGTTGTATTTGCCTTTGGACAAAGCACAAACAGAGCATCTGCTCTGTTCCCCTGAACAGTGACTCCAAAGACCTAGGGTCAGAAGCTGTGAAATGACTACTCTCAATTCCCTGAACAGGGTTGCTATTGAACTGACTCCTTTGTTCTTACCCAGGGAGAGTACTCATCTCTCTAATTTGCTTGGCAGCCAAACCACAACCTCCTACTATTCAACATAATCTGAAACTATAAAGCATTGGTTTGAATAGTGTTTTATAGTGAGGAGTTATATAAAAGAAGAGAGACACTGACAAAGGCAACCTAAGTATTTGTCTACAGAATTACACTAGTATAATTATACTGCTAAGATAATACTTGTATAACTTACCCAGGATGAGCGTCTCCTCCCCTCGCCCCCCCCTCCGCAGCTCTATATCTCTTTTAAAGCAACACAATGATGTAAGTCTTGGCTAGACTACAGTATTGTGTTTGCTAGGACGTGAAACTTTTCAGTATTTAGGTACTCTGATCAGTAAATAATGAAAATTTGATTCATACAGGATGGATCAGTGCCTCCCCTCAGACTTGTCCTCCTGTCTCTACAAGCACATTCCATAGTGTTCAGCCCAGTCTGCTGTCTTGGTGACTATATTCAAGGTGCTAAAGGACCTGGCCTCCCTTTATCTAAAACATCCTATAAAGTGCCAGGAGGAAGACTGCAGTGGGTAACCTCAGGAGAGGAGCAACAAGTATCAAAAGGGGGTTGCTCACTTTGCTGAGGCTGCTGGCCATTGGTTGACTGTAACCTCATACTGCTTTCCCAGTCATCACACAGTCATATGGAAAAGCCTGCCATGATTATCAGCCATTCCTTGAAGTATGCTGAGAAATAACATATGAATTTTCATTCATGATTGGCCAAAATATGCTGGTTTGTACAGCAGCAAAATGGGAAGGAATGTGAGAAAAGTGCATGTGAAGAATTGTAGTTCCCAGTACATGCTCCTGGTTTCTGATAATCTGAAGTTTATGAATGTCTAAAGATAGAGTTTGTATAGTATTGGTGTTTAAAATGAGCAGTATTCCTACCTTTTTAAGAACCTAGAAGCCTGTTTGGAGAAACGGAAGAGTATATAGGGAGTTACTCACTTCTGGTTTAGATTTTGCTTCTTTAATAGGAATCAAAATTTCCATAGTCCATGTCAGGCCATGAGCTTCTTCTCTCAACCAGGATTTTGGAAAGCACTTATTCAGGAAATATCTTATGGTCCTTAAAGGTTAATTATATATGGAATTTAATACTGGCATAGCAGGAGCTAGAATGAATAAATTTCAAAGGTGAAGTTTTGGATTTTATATCTTCCCTTTCTATCTTTCTAGTAATTAAATGATTTATTTTCATATTGCCCACCATACTCTTACATCTGTGTAAGTGTTGTTACTATTGGGTTTTTACAGCTGAAATAGTTAGTCATATTCAAATTTGTGTTTAAATTTGGGATAATGAAACCACATGTTTCTGCGTTTTCCTCAATATTGAAAGATATTTGACTCTGAAATTATAAAACAGTTGGGCATATTTTACTATTTTAGTATCAGCTATATTCCCTTTTCTGTCTGTGAATGCAGGGAAGTTTTTTAAACAAAGCCAATGCTGTGAATGTCATGCAATGACATGTGAACTTTGCACTGGAGCTAAATCTAAGGTGGCAGCATTTCCATAGCTGTGGGAGAATCATCTGAAAAAGTTAGGCAGAACTATGCTTTGTTTTTGGTTTGAATACATAAAATCGATCAGTTCACAGTCAGTGGATGTCATCCATTTTGGGCTTGGACTCACTGGATCATATCCAAAAATAACTGACGTACTTCCCCCCACCTACTCGTATCTGCCTGCGGGGACAGAAGTCTGGTTGCTGAGTACAGAAGCCAAGCAGTGTTAACTCAAAACTGGAATTTAAAACAGATGGTGGCCTACATTGACACTGACCTTCGGGACATTCTCATCACTTTTCTTGTCACCTTTATGTGGTGGTTGTGATATGACCCAATATACAGAAGGGCTGCGTTTCTTTGTTTTGTGTTACCCCCCTGCCTGTCACTGGAATTTTTGTCTTTCTGGCTGGGGCTGTCGGTCAGCGTGGAGGAACAGGAAGGGCGACAGCGCACACAGCGCCTACCAGCCTCTTTGGCAAACTCTGGGTATGACTGGAAATCAGAGTTAATTAATAACACAATTAACATTTTGCCAAAAGGTTAATATTGCAAATACACTATTTACCCATTATCTGTTTAGTCTTTCTTTCATCTGATTACATGTTCAAAGCCGTGCAGCGCTGTTTGAGTGAGTGACAGCACCTGAGGTGCTCTGGGGAGCGTGCAGTCCGGCGGCCAGGCCTGCAGCCCGCCAGGTAGAGGCTTCCCGAACCCCCAAATTGGACCACAGTGGGGGAGAAAAAAACCCCCCAAACTCACAAATATTAAACTGAAGAGTTAATCTAGCTCTAAGACAACGGTGAGAGCTCCCCCCCCCGTGTGAAGGCCCCTTTCAGGCTGGCAGTTGCGGCGCGGCGTTGCAGGGCTTGCGTTGGGGTAGGGAGGCCATCTTGTGGTCAGTGTGGAAAACTCACCCTCTCCCAGCAGGCTGCCAGCCCTCAGCTTCCCCCAGGCAGCGAGACACTCCCTGAGCCCCCCCCGCCCCGGCAATTTTGAACCCCCCAAACGTGCTCAGCTGCATTTGACAGAGAGGAGCAGCCTCCCGTGACCTGGCATTGGTGTCCGTTTGGTGAAGTGCGGCCGGCAGGGAAGCGAGCTGGGAATCCCTGTTCCCAGCTGGTGTTGCGGAGCTGCGGGAGCCCAGGGCTTCTGAAAAATCACGTTTCTGTGATTGGTGATGGGGGTTTATTCTCTCCTTGATGTACACCTGGGAGCCGCAGCCATCAGCCTGGACAAAGATGCTCTGTGTGGGGAGTGTTTTGTGTCAGCAGGGAAGCAGCCAGTCCTGCAACTCGCGTCAGGACATGGGGATAAAAGCCTGCCCTGAAGATGTAACGGAGGCAGGGGAGTGGGACAAAGCCCCCAAAGCCGGACGCTGTTACCGTCCAATAATCACAGTCTGATTAATGGGATCATGACTGTGAACTGAGAGTGAGGCCGGCATCGCGATCATGCCGGTCTTACCCATGCCGGCCTTGCAGGGCACTGAGCCGAAGGGGGCCAGCCCAAAAGGGGACCAGGCCGAAGAGGCCCATTCGCACGCTGTAGGAGTTACCGGAGGCAGGAGGCAGCTGGGACACACTGAAGGCAGGGCCATTTGTTGGGATGGCTGAGGAGGGCTGAGCAGTGAGTCCCCCAGGCCTGCCTGCCTGCAACGTCCGATCGGAGCGAATGGTGTCAACAGTCTTCTGCATTCATCCTGCTGTCCTCACATCAACATGCGTTGGGCACTTGGCAGCGTCAGGAATGGGAAGAAAAAAGCAGTAATTTATCAAGGACGGGACTGTGGTGTGTCTGCCTGGGATGTCCTCTGCAGAAAAAGGTTTGCAGGTACTGTTGCTACTCATGTCAGACACACTGAATAATGTGCTGCACGGACATTGCACCGAGATCTGCACAGTACACTCCTACTATGGGAAATCGCTAAGATTTCTACTGACAGCTTTTCTTTTGGACCATGTGCAACAATGTGCCACTAATTCTGTCTACCCAGACACAAGAAAATCCCAAACAAATACAGCAAATCCTCAAAAGCTGCCAAGTAAACATGTTCAGAGGGAAAAGGAGACTCTGGGGAAACACAGGTGTCTGTCAGTTTTAATCAGGGCTACAGAAGGATGGACGAAAAGAGTAAAATGAAGGGACAGCAGTGAAAAACATGCTGGGCTTTTCTGGGAGCAGGTAGTAGAAAGACCTGGTTTCTCTGTACTTTAAAATGTATTAGCTAAACCTTCACTTAACTGTCTGTGTGCGTTCTCCCCATTCTTCATATGCCCTGTTGGGTCAAGGAGTGTCTGCATTGTGTTTGTGGAAAGTGTACCACTATGAGATTGTTTTTAATTGATTTTATATCTGTTTCTAAAAATAGATTAAGAATGATCAGCTGCCACATTTTGACCATCTAGCATAGAAGGGTGAGATCAGCCACGTGAAGGACATGCTGACTGAACTTGGTGAGTCTACTTTTTATAGATCTGACAAAAACAAACATGGAAAAAGTATAGAGCCTTGTGTTTTATCTCAGTTTAATTCTGTATGTGGGATAAGCAGATGTGCACTTGACTTTTAATCACTGCAATCGAACATTTATTTTGATATATCAGCTCACCATAATAGAGAGAAATCTCTTGGGATGATGCTACATTAGGTCATTTGTTGTCCAAAGGTATTTCATTTAAACTTCTACCCCACAATCCTCTCAAGTTCTATAGTGTAAATCCCAAGGTTGGGCAGACATCCACTGTACTGTGCACACCTTTTATGTCAGTGAGTACTACTATCTAACCATTTCCTGGCACTCCTCTGTGCCACTGCCTGTATTAACATGATGTAGACACCTGTCCATCTAATTTTTATGTTCTTATACAATACTTAAAGCAATGAGATCCCGAGGCTACAGGCAGTACCACAGTAGGGCAGAAGTAATTACAGTAACACCAGTAATATACTTAGTGGCCATGAATTTTGCTGACATGATGTGCCCTTAGCAGCGTGTCCAACTCCTGCTGCATTGTGCAGCTGAGTATTGTGGAGAGAAATCAGAAGCCAGTGTTCTGATGGAGATTTCTGCTGCCTGAGACTGCCTTGAAATCTTCATCCTTGCAGCTTAAAATAACTTGGAACATTTCTTTAGAATTCTGTACAGATGGAGCTCAGCTGCTGAAGCAGTAGGAGCCGTTATTAATCTGTCTGGAAAAATAAGCACAATAATACCAATGAAAAGAAAATTTCTGCTCAACCTACTTCTATCAAGGATTCAGTTTCAGTAAATAGAACTAGCTTAAGCGAGACAAACAAGATTTGCATCTGATACTGCTATGCATACAGGAACATGGGCAATTTTGGTTTATGACTGCATTTTCTTCTATTTCCTGTTTCAGGTTTTTTTTGTATTATACCCATTTTCTACTGTTAGAACTCCTCATATGACACTGAAGTGCAACATTTTCTTGGTTTGTTTTTGATCTTTGAATATTAAGTTTTGAGTTGGGTTTTAAAAATTATCATTTTTTTGCTTATTTTTCAGGTGGAAAGACTATCCCACTAACAAGTCCTTTGGCCTTGTTTCAGTTTTAGTCTCCAATGTTTATAATTCAGTAGGCTCCCCAAAACCACTTGTGTCTTTCTCCATGATCAGAAACAGTTTAAATTCCAAGACTGCTTTTAGTTTCTTCTTCTGGTGTCTGGATTTTAAACCATTTTGTTTCAGTCTGCACAGTGTGCTTGTAGAGCGGGTTGTATATTTTTCTCTCCCCAGAGTGAGATATTGTATATTTCATTTTGACACAAAATAAGAGTAATCTGCAGGTGATCTTTTGCCAAGGCGAGAAGGGCAACCATAGGAGCTGGAAGAGCAAATGTGAAAGCAGACCAAACTGCAATGAAACAAAAATTCTTCAGTTGCAGAGAACAGTAGCTTCTCTGATAGCCTGTTACTGCCCGACTTATTAACATACAGAGCATATCTATCGATATCCACATATTTAACACATATCTAGTCACATTTGCAACAGAAAATAGACTGATTTTGCACAGTCATGGCCCAAATGTATCTTTAGGTATATCTTATATCTCACTAAGTTTGGGAATGGCTTTCTTTTTGTCTTGCACATTTACACTAAAAGGAACGTGTAAAATTTGTCAATTCTATCTCCAGTATTGTATGACAGATTTTGTGTATTTTGTAATATATTTGGCCTATGAATCAAAACTAGACAGCATTCAAATGTCTGCAGTGTACAACTGTAGGTAGTTTGAGTCTATGTGCTTTCACAGGAAAAATGGTGTTTCATACGACACTGCTAATCCCCTACAGGTAGGGAAATAACTACACTGATTTGGCTTACTTTTAATCTGGCTTCATTTATATCCATCCTGTAGGTTTTGCCACCCCTTACTGCCATAATAGCACAAGAGCCTAAAGCGTGAAGTGATACCGGTGCCATGGCAGAGGTGGCTGTTGCCGTTGTTTCCAAAGCATTGCTTGGGGCGGTCTGCCTTGCACACCTGGTGTGGGAGCTGCTGCAGCCATTGCCTTAGCGGGCACAGCGTAGCTTAGCGTATGGTATGTTACAGCCTCCCAGCTGACACGGTTCATAGCCTAATACATCAGTTTGCACAGTTTTAGTTAAAGGATAGGAGTAGTTTAAGCTGCTATGCCAGAGTCTGAAGTGCAATGGTTGAGAGCCATCACACAGCTGCTTCTGTTGCCTCACCTGTGGGCAAGAAGGGGAGGTTTAGGTTGGATATTAGGAAGAATTTCTTCACTGAAAGGGTTGTCAAGCATCAGCACAGCCTGCCCAGGGAAGTGGTGCAGTCACCATCCCTGGAGGCATTTAAAAGATGTGTAGATGTGGTGCTTAGGGACATGGTTTAGTGGTGAGCTTGGCTGTGCTAGCTTAACAGTTGCTCTCGATGATCTTAAAGGTCCTTTCCAACCTAAGCAATTCTGTGATTCTAAGAATCTCCCAGAAAGTTACGGGACAGAGATCTGTGAGAATGAAACTCCCCATGTATTGCAAATCACAGCCCTTTGGCATACTTGAACATGCATAATGTTTTTTTGGAAAATGTTTGCCACCACTGCTGGTCCCAGAGTACTGCCTACATGGGTGCTGGTGGCTGGAGTGCACCGCTGACCAGGCTCTTCTCATCCGTCGGTGGTGTTAATGATGTGTCATCAGAACTGTCTGAGACTGTTTTGTAACAAGCCACTGCACTTTAATACACTTGTTTTATTTCTCTGTATAAAAAAATTGATTTTTGAAATCAAAGCTTGCAGCCTATTCCCACGTAATGCAAATGAATCACTTTAGTATTCCTTTTTAGATGAATCCAGCAGTTGTGATAATGACATTTTTGAAAGTGGCTGCTGCCTAATGCTGTGTAATTATTTTTAATAACGATTGATCCATAAAATAAAATTCATACCATTCTTAATACACATTCTAACTAGAAGTAGTGATGATGTGTGTGCAGAGCATGCATATTGAGAAGTGTCTGAGTCCATGTTTCATGGGGTGTATGAAGCCCCTGGCTGGTGCAAAAGTAGGTACTCTCCTTTGGCTGCACTGGAATTTCAGTTGCTATGAGCTGCAGAGAATTCAATCTATGATCTGAACAAGAGTCAAGCTTCCAAAGCATGCTATAGAAAATTAAAAGTAAAACAGTATTGTGTGTGGATACTTTACTGTCTGTCCTAGACTGTGAATGAAAGGAAGTCATGAGGAACAGAGGTAGCATTGGAAATCCCCTGTTTATAGCAGGCATGTTCTCTGTGATAAAGTAAAATGTGGTTCTGGATAGTTTTTCACTTGTAGGATCTTAGACCAGTGTAACACAGTCCAAAAAGACTAAATTTGGGCTCATTTTATAAATGAAAGAAAACATATGCATAACTTTTTATTTATAAATAGTCTTCATAGAGTGAATACTCTGCCCGCTTGGTCAAACAGTCTTGGCTCAAGTACTTATGTACAAGACATGCCTGAAGGTAGCTATTATTAAAGACAATATGAGGAGGTTAGGATGACTTGAAAGAGGAAAAAGGCTTCTCTTTAGTCTTGAGTGAGCATAGTTCAAATGTCCTAAGTACGTAAGCAAGCAGTATCTTTTTTTTGCTGTGGGGTGGAGAAAGAGAACATTCCTTTCTGCACTGTGAAATATTCATGTCATCTGCTGTGACATGGTATCTATGCAGGCATTTTATTAAACAGCATCGCTTGGCCACTGGGACGGTAATCTAGGCTGATTCCTGCCTTTTACTGTAATATTATTCAACTTTATCTTTTCACAAAGTCCAAGAATCTCTCCTCTCTGTTGTTGCTCTTTGATGGAAGCTCCATTATCCTAGAATCCAAAGGTCTGCTGAATACAGATATCGGTATTATTTTTAATTTATGCATCTGCTAGTGTATACCCTTTTAAAAGGCATATGTATATTAACTCTGATTTGGTAACTACAGGTCTTAACAACAGTTGTATTTTAGAAGCAACCCATTCTACTCATGAATACTCATGAATAAAGTGTGCTTTCAAAAGCTGATGGGTGCATGGAATTATACAGGCTTTCCTGGACTATGACATGCTCTTGCACTGGCATGGGATCTCCTTTCAGAAGGCTGCCAGTTACAAGGGATCGGTTCAACTATGATCTACTGAGCACACATGGGACCCAGCCCTTTGTTTGCAGACAGATGCTAATATCTGAAAGACTAAAGCAATTGAGGATCGTTACCCGCAGAAAAAGGTGGGGTTTGCGTTTTTTTTTTCTTTTTTTGCTGTTAGAGGTACAACAAAAGGAAACTAATACAGTGATAGAAAGTGTTGCATCTCTAACACTACTGCTATTTCTCCTCTGCCTGCTTCTGGGGGATCTTCCTTAATGAGAGACCCTAATCCTGGAGATCTCCACTCCAACCTTGGTCTGGATGCTTGCTGACCAGGTCTCTGCAGGTAAAAACGGTCCCTGCAACTGTTTAATTGGTGGCTTTGTACCAACTGGAGAACCAACCTGAGTGGAGAAACTCAGGATCTAAAGTCAACAAAGTGAAGTTTAGTAGAAGTAAATGAAGATGATGATAATAAGATGAAATCAAGCACAAAATGGCCAATGCCTGGCAAGATAGCAGAGCTGCAGAACAGGGTCTAGGGCTTATACTGGATCACAACTGAAAAAAAAATCAGTCCATGAGCTACTGTTGCATAGAAAATCAATCTCCCTCTGGGATGTATTAGCAAGAGTGTCACTGAACTGAGCAGACTTTACTCTTTGCAGTGCTGATGTGACATCATGTGGAGAGGTCAAATCACCACACATTAAAAGGAAGACATTTCCAAAAAGAACAAGGAGACTAGTCAGAGGTGTTTAAAAAACATTATCTGTGAGAAATGACAGAGGAAAGGATTTGTTGCTTTCAGAAAAGAGATAACTGTGATTGGGGAGAGGTAATGCTGATAACACTTCAACCCTGTAAAATTTAAAAGATTATTATAAAGAGGACAGTGGTCTTGTTCTGCCTGCTCATCAGCACAGACCAAGGAAAATAGCAGCTGAAGTTTCAGCAAACACTACTTTGGCTAAATATTAGGAAAAAAAAATCAATCCAGCTATAAAGATGTAAATGTTCTGGAACAGGCTGTCGAGGGGTATTAACGACTTCTACCAAAATTTTTCAGAGTAGCCTGTATAAGTGCCTCTTCATAACAGGAGGCTGCACTGAATGTCACCAGATCCTTTCCAAGCCTACAGTAGGAATGCCAGTAAGAAATGTGGGGTTATCTCTTCAAACTGTGAAGAGACAAAAGCCTCTTCAAACTGTGAAGCTGCACCAGTCATGATGTTATCAGGTCCTCATCTTGATGCGGGCCACTGCGCTGTGTGCAGGAATGACTTCATGTTATGAAGTTTTCATATCCTGGGTGGTTGTGAAGGTTTTTCAAACTAGCAGGACAGTTCCTGTGATGAGCACAACCTACAAAGAGGTGCTTGCATGACACCCCACTTCTCTCTGAGACACAGCAATACTCCCCTGTAATCTCTTTCATAGGATCGGCATATGGACTTGCAGCATCTGGAACAAACCTGTGAAAATTGGGACTGCCAGTGCATGTAACCATCATTTCCCCAGTTTGTCTGTGGTCTGACTCCTTTTTGAAAGGCTGCATCTATTTTCCTACCTCCTGGGCTGTGTCTGAAGTAAATAGAGATGAGCTGAAGGACTTAATGCTGGCAGCCTGGAAGTCAAATAATTCTGTGCCTGGGACTGTAACCAGGCAGCTAGTCAATACCAACTTCAGTAAATCAGTAACACTCACCGCTCTCAGCAAAAATAACTTCTTCCTCTAAAAGAGCACATTCTTGGAAATCTACACTCAAAAACCCGCTTAGGAACTTTCCAGATGATTAATTTACATCTTTCTGGCTTTTAGCCACTTCCCCCTGCAAATGGTTACAAAATTTGGGCTGCTCAAAAGACTACTGGGGCAATCACAGCAGGAAAACTCAACACCACTAGAAATATGTGCGTATCTCTTTTTGAATTAGTACATTCTTTCTTTTCTTTTTTTTTGAGCTTGAGACAGAAGAATATGCAGTACTGTTTTGATGGGACATAATATATATGGGATTAATTTGTATGTAATGACAAACAAGCTTTCAAATCTGTTATTACTACTGTTTCTTTGGCAGGCATAAAAGCATGCGAGGTGCTGTACAAGCAAGGAAGAGGTTCAGATGTGTGTTCTAAATGGTGTGTTGGAAATGGCAGGAAAGTCTTGGTGCTGCAGGGGCTCTGGGCAGGTGAAAGATGACTTTTTAAAAGTCATTGTCCACCCTTGTGCTGTCACCTGGGGATCCCAGGGCAAGTAAACTCTATAATCTTTGACTGACTTTTAAAAAGATATCGCTAGAAACTGAAACACACTATTTCATGCAAGAAAGGTTTCCTACATTTTGGATTTAGAAAGTCTGATTGCTGAAATGCTGCTTTCATATAGCCTTCTCCTCTAAAAATTGGTTTTCCCAAAATGGTCCCAAACTTACTGAAATAACCTGACAAATCCTAATTCCTGTAGAACTTTTTTTCTCGTTTTTTTGTGTTATCATTGGTAAACATACCTCTAGGCTGGTATTAAGTGGCCAACTTTTGACGTACTTCTAATAACTTTAATACCTGCCTTTTTTTTTTTTTTCACAGCAGAGTAAATCCCTCTGAAAAATATTTATAGTGATCATCATTTCAGATGCCTTTACAATAAGTCCAGAGGACTTACGAAGAAGTGTTGATCTTTTCTGTGGGCCTCCATAACTGCAAGGAGTCTGACTGCAATAAGTCACAGCTCCCAAGGGGGCTTTGATTATATAGATTCAAATGCAGACAGCGCAAAGATAAGCCCAGGAGCTGAAAAGCACTGAATCCTGCCTTAAAATTAACAATCACAAAAGCTGTATCTATTTCGAGCTTTGATTTGACTAAGTCTCTCAAAGCACAGATCAATCATAAGCACGGTAATGGAGCCAATCACCATAATGTCTAAGTGAGGATGGTTATCCCAGACTCATTGTTCCCTGCATTAGTCTGGAGATACGGTAGGATCAAGCTCTCTTGTTAGAGTCTCAGCCATTCCTCCCTTTGTATCTACAAATGACAGACAAGAGACAGAAACAGATATGTCTTGCAGTCCACAGCATTGTATCAGTATCCCAATCCCTAGCACACAACGGGGGTCACCTTGCAGATGGATTAGTGTGCCAGCTCCCTGTTGCAGCTAGGTAATACAATGAGTTACATAAAAGTTAATTAGCAAAGTAAAGAAAGCAGAAAGCCTAGAAAGGCTCTGATGATTTGTTTAAATACTATAATCCTCTGATGTTCTGCAGATTTACAGCAAGACTCATGGATTCCTCTTCTCTATGGCAGAATGCAGGGGATGGGTTACCGCTTGGTGAATTTGACTCTTTAGATGCATAGCTGAATAATCTATGAGGCATACTTATAAGGCAGGGTAATACTTCATGAATCAGTCCCAGAGCTACGTGTTAGTTAGTGTCCTTTTGATTTATTCCATGAAGATGACATTTAATAGGACTGTCAGACGGCTTCTGAGTTTGGCTTGCCAGGCCAGATCTCCAGAAGGAAAAACTTGAAACAGTTTGGCAGTACAGGCCTATTTGAAAGCTTTTAATTTCTTTGTTTTACTTGCCTGAGTATTGCAATCCTACAGTTACTTTTAACAAAATAAACTACATTTTTTTACTAACCCTTTTATCTTTAGTAATAAGTGTGACCTTTAACTTAGCTGCGATATACAGTCCAGCCTAATACCACAGATAGAGCAGGTATCTACCCTCAAAGGTCTTGTGTCCTTTGGGATGTGTACAATCCAGTCCAAATGCTGCAACTCTGCAGAGCTGAGGAACAAACTTTAATCTTACGCTACAAGGACTGCTTTGCAGCTTGGTGAGAATGGCTCTCCTTGTGGGCATCAGTTTCCCTTAATGGCAATCAGGACTTTGTTGTCATGGGTTTCCAGACATAGGAACGTGATGACTGACTGTGTAGGATGAGAAAACAGATCTACACAACCTGGTGGAGATTAGATGAATGTAGTGATAAGAAGAAAGTAGAACCAGGTGGTTTATGGACCTAGGAGAGAAACAGAGCTCCTTAATTTCCACCCAGTATGGGTCATGACTCAAAGGAACTGAGTCATAGTAATAACTAATACAGCTATTCCCAATCTCATTTCCTATGGATTAGCACTTCCATTGCAAAGATGTGACTACTGCCGCTGATGCTTTGATTAACAACCAGCAGTGTTCTCCACAGAAATTAAGCACTCGGTTGAATTTCTGCAGCTGTGCCTCTAACTCCCTCTGGCCATCTGAAAATCCCAGGGTAGCTCTGACAGAGGATTTATTAGAGACAAAGACCAAATGTGGTCCTTCCAGATCTGTGCTGAGGGTGGGTGGCAAGGTGGCAGAAGGAAAGTCACTATCTGCCCATGCCCTAGATGTCTTTTGCTAAAGCAGAAGAGTTGGTTCACAGGGGCAGCGTGTGGAGCTTTCAAAAGTTTCAATCCCGTGTAACAGGGAAAAATCAGTGGTGGAGCTTTCAGGAAGGAGGAAACTCCAGGGGACCCAAGGCACATGACTGGCAGGGTGGGATAAAGGGGAGTAAGGAATGACATTTAGCTATAAAAATGATGTTTCACTGTGATTTCAGGATCTGGGCTGCATCACCTTTGACTGGCTGCTTCAATCCTTTGGGCTTTCACCCCTCAGTTGCAAACTCCTCTTTTGAGGGATACACCGTAGATGCAGAAATTAATTTTTTTTTTCTGAGACCCAAATGTCAACAAAATGCGTTGCTGTAAGAAACGAATGCTTACTTAAAAAGTACACAACTTGAAAGAACTGCAGACCCTCGGTATTGCAACTTTCTGTCTAGAATTGTGGTGCTAATGCAGAGACCACTGTGGTTTCATAAAAGAGAAGGAACGCCATAATCCATAACGTTTTTCTCTTCCGCAGATGTTTCTGTGGTAGGGTTGGAAATTGTACAAACAGCCACTGGATGGCAATGTTTCACACAAATTTCAGTCTCGACACTTTAGTAAGACTTGGAGTGCAGGTGCTCATCTGATTAAAACTTTCATCCAAATCCTAGTCTAACACTTATTTCAATTCCATGTTTATGTCGCTGACAAAAATTGAACTGACAGTTGTATTATGGAGAGGCTACTGGCTCTGCATAGCTAAGGTCGAAACTTGTTTTCCATTATAAACTCAATCTTGGCCTCACCTCTGAAATTCTCAGTAAAGACCATTCCTCTTTCACATATTGGGCCCACAATGAGTAGCAAAGAGGTATTTTGTTCACATTTCAGATAAGTTAGGCAAGATATCTATTTGGTTCAGCTCTATGGGCACGCAGGTGTTAAAATACGTTTTAACTTCTTTTTTTTGCCCACACTTTGCAGTGTCTCCTCTGTGAAACTTCCTATGAAATTCAAGACCCTGAGGACATCACGTGCCAGGGCCAAAAGACTAACCGAGTAAAATGTGAAATTCTGTTCCTTCAGCTGGATTCACCCTTCTTTCCTTATGTTTGCCTGCAGTGGAAATTCACCTAAGATTTCCGAACATTTCCAGAAAATGAAAACCTAGTGACAAGTAACACAGTGACAGATGCAGGTATTCTCAGGAAGCAATTTTTTACACTCATCTGTCAGTATTCGTGCTGTGAGCACTCACACCTGGATTCAGCTGGGAAGCACGAACAGCACAAATTGGGTGACTTGGCTGGTGGATTACAGCTGACCGACATGTCTCAAAAAGAAAATGCTGAATGCTTGGAGAACTAAGGTGGCATATCCATCCACTGTTTTTTTTTTTCTCTTTTAAAAAGAGAAATGTAACATGTTCAGAGACAATATGAAGTAAGAAAGTTGAAGACTCCTGATCATTAGAAGTATTTGTTGTGAAAAAGTAAAACACTAAAAATCACTGATGAATTTATTTACTTTGCTCCTCTTACCATGTAACAGAAGCCTCCTTTCTCTCTATACACTTGCTTTTGTTATCTATTGCTGACCAGCACATACCTGACAGGTATGCCATATGCCAGGAAAGAAAACAGAAAATCACTGTTCAAAGGAAATTATTCACAAATCTTTGTTTCTTGTTTCAGCACAGGTTTCAGTTTTAATTGTGGGAATGGTGTTTACAGTACGTTCCTTCCTGTCTGGGCCAATTTAATATGGTGTTTACTTGGTCTGAGGAAACCAACTTCTTTGGAGGAGGATTGTCTCTTGAGGTATTTCTTGATGCTGCAATCATCCAGGAACAGATACACTCTCTACTCTGCCATTGGTTCTGAGCAACAAGTGTTTTCATACTTGCCCTCAGAGAATTCGGAATTGCTCTATATGGGAAAAATCCAATCTCATTCCTATATTGGCACAGCCTCTGAATCCTCTGCTTTACTTCTAAAGATCATAGAGAAAGCTCCTAGCAGATTTTGCGTAACAGATAAAAAGGTACACAGAGAGGAGAACTGAAAACCTGGTATTGCTGTGGAAGAGAGCTAAGGTTAAAACTACACCTGAAGATCATTTCCACTTTCAAGCGTTCTCAGCTTAGTCTTACAATGTGTTCCCTAACTTTGTAATGGCTCTTGTAGAGAATTAAAGTGCTTTTATATTTTCCTTCTCTGATACTGACAGGCACTCTCATGCTGTACGTAAGCTTGTGTCTGGGAAGTACATCACTTCTTATTTGCTGCTGTGTAGACCTGATTCAGAAGGTGAATCTGTATTTGATCAAACCATTTCAAAGTTGGCACTTCCACCTTTTTTGATCATGAAAGATGACATGCCACAAAAGTATATAAACTGTTATAACACAAAACTTAGGTATGGCCAGGCAGTAAGGCAGAAAATAAATTAAACTTATGTTGCCTTGTTGAGAAAATGATGTAACCTAGTCCTAGCAGGAGCGTAGTGATACCATTTGTGCCACTGAAATTCATTAATAAGGTCACCATTTCTCTAAGGAACTATTGCTTCAGGTGTTAGTAATCCAAGTGTGAATATTTGTTTTGACAGGACTTTCATCAGTTTGCATATATATAAGTCAATTATTTAGAAGGGGAAATATTTTAAAAATAATTACAAGTGTTCCTGCAATTAAAGCAGATTTTTAAAACCCTGAACACTTTACCCAAATATGTTTTGCAGGGTGTATCATAAAGGAGTTTTTGTTAACAAGCATCTGTTGACGACCTAGGAGCTCAGGTTCTTGGCTGATGCAGTAGCTCAGTCATAGAGAAAGGGTAAGTCTCAACAGCACTCAACAGCCGTTTGCATAACCTGCTCAAAATACCCAGGGCCTGACATTTTTAAGTGTATGATTTTATTGAAATGAGTGAGTTCAAGCCATAGGTCTAATATACAGCTGCAGCTATGCATGCAGATCTGGCCCCTGGAATTCACATTACACATTCTGTATATATGGAACATGCCAATAGTGATCACCTATTAACATTTTAGTCTAAATTCCCTGCCCAAAATCAGATAGGACCTCTTTGACAGGGACAAGTGAATACTCTCTGCTACTGAAATAACAGAAGATTTAAGTAACTTTTTTTCTTTTTCAAAAACATCAAAGTTTTCCTCTCTGGATCAAAATGGAATATTTTATTTTGGAACCCTTAATCAGGACAGACTGCATATTGACACACGTGGGTACAAATCACAATGAGAGTTGTCCTGGTGTATCCCTTCAAGTATTGAATAGTTCCTGGATTAACTATTCATATGCTTGAAGCTAATCATGCAGATTTAAGTCTTCAGCATCAAGCTTATATGTCAACATTGGAGTTATTTCAGTATGTTGTGGTGGGCTCAGATTCGGCAGACTTCCAAAATATAGTACCTTCAGTTTTACATTTTAGCAAACCTTTTACTGAAGTCATCAGGACTTTTCATGAATAAAGAGTGTAAGATATCCCCCCCCGTTTGTGGTAAGGCAAACAAACTAGTAATTTTCTCCTGTCATCAAAGAATACATTTCTAAAATACTCTTCCTGCAGAAGCAAATAATCAGCTCTCAGCAAGAAAATGAAGTTAAGAAAACACAGAGAACAAAGAAGAGCAATACTTCCACAAGTAAAACTTAGAGGTGACTTTAGGACAGAGAGAAGGAGGGCACTTAAAATAACATGTCTGCAAAACATTGCACACTTATGAGAAGCTTCTGGGTACAAGCACTGTATTTCCTATGGAATTTCAAAAATTAAAACAACTTTGGGAAATTAATGTCCCAGTATAAATATTCTAAGAGGTAGTAGTCAGAATTTCTTAGAGGGAAACTTTCTGTAGTACATCTTCACCAAAACCAGAAGTGGTCCAGACGCCCTGTGAAACAGTACGTAAAATGAGACTGGAATTTTTCAGTGTGGTAACTTTTATAGTACTATGAATTCAACTTGATGTGAGGGAGATTGAAAATTCTGTGAAATCATCATATAAATTGTCACTATCAACATTTTTTGCCAATATTAATGATATCAAAGTGACTTGAGAGATTATATCTATTTTCTGTTGAATATGACAATATCCTGATACTTTCTCCACATTGGATTTGTTAGTTCTCTGTGTACTGACATCTGTTTAGGGATAGTAGTTGTCAAATCTGAGAGCTCATCAAATAATGGGAAATGGAAAAGGAAGAAGACAACTGCATGGGAGGACACGTAAGGCTGTGGGCAATGAGGGCATCTTAGGGCATGACTTGTGACAACTGTGAGAGGACCAAGACCATCACTTTGCCAGAAGATGGGGAGGAGAAAAATGCTTGTGAACAGAGGAGCAAAAGAGGTGGAATGTCGAACCTTGTGCCCACTGAGTTCAGAGGCAAATTTCCCAGGAAATCCCGTGAGACCGGTCCTTCTGCACCATGAACGGGAGGCAGAGAGAGCCAGAGGCTTGAAAGCATTCACAAGGAAGCTGGATTTTTGTTTTCTTAGTTGCACTGCAAATTAAATGTGGGAAATATCAAATATTTTATGCCTTGGCAGAAGCTTGATTTTCGCCATGAGAAAGAAAAAAAAGAAGGATTCCTTAGAAAACTTTTAAAATGGAGAGCATGTTTTGGGGTTTTGTAAGCCAAAGACCAAATGTCTTGAAGGCTGAAAGGGAATATTTTTGGATTTAGTTATTTTGTCAACAGCAACCATGTGTTTTACTAAAACCCAAAAGCCTTCACAGCTATTTTATGCACCTTCATTTCCTAGCAAAATGTTTTCATCCATTTCTTTTTACATCCTTGCAACAGTCTCCATTAAACTCTGCTTTATTTTGCTTTTTCCTGCTTTCAGTATTTTGGTACACACACAATTTTGCAAAATGGACCTACAGAAATGTGTTTTTTTTGGCACAGAACCTCTGTTCAGGTTTATAAAGAGAAGGTGGCTCAAGCAGTTTCTCTCTTAAGTGTCAGAGAATCACACACTAAATGGTTGTGTCCCCTCTCTCACTGCTGCTGTCCTATTTATGCCTGTGATTTTGGATTCACATCCAGTTTTCAGAGTAGACAAGATTTCTGGTTGCTACCTTATTTTGCTATAGTATATTTCCAGCAGTGGCATAATTTCTAGCCATGATACCGCTTAGCTGTTCATATTTTTTGAAACAATCCCTTACATTTTAATCCAGTAAATGTCTTCTCTTAAACGTCCAGTGGAATTGTACTGTTTCTTAGCTTTGTTTGAAATCTTGAAAAAACCTTTTGCTGTAAATCTATAAAGAAAGCCTAATTTCCACCTTAATTCCAGACTCAACAGAATAAAGAGAAGACTGTATACCTGTTTCACTGGTAGAAGAAGGTAACCATTGCAGAGATTAAGTCTGCAACCTCAGCAACTTTGAAAGTAAGTAGGAGGTTTAAAATCACTAGCTTCAGCATTTTCAGAATCTAAAAAATTGTTGTGAAAGTGAAAAACATCTTTCAGTCTGGAGCTACAGGGAACAGCATCTGTTACATTATGACTTATGAATTATGATAAGAGAAAAAGAACAAGCAAAGAGGTTCATATGTTTAGGAAGGCTTTATTTTGGATCTGAGGAACTATTTCTCATATGAAAGAAGGGAGAATTACTATATCATGTCCAAGAAATGTGTTTGTTATAATATGCCTGGTTATTTTCGTAACAGAGTAGTCAGTAATTTTTTTTCTTAAACCAAAGAGGATACACTCTTCCAAGAGCCTAGTGTTAGACATACTCAGTGTACACAATCACAGCCTAGTTTTGGATGCTTAAGTGGCAACAGAATTTGAACTGATGCCCTGGGAGAGCCAGAGGATAGGGCTCCATTGGTTCCTGAAAGCTCTTTGGAATCTCCATCTTTTGATTCTATTTTTCTTTTCTGTGAGGTACCACATGCCTGTTGTGCTTCCTAAGCAAACAAAATGCCTTCACTGATCAGGACAGTGAGAGGTAAAAATGCATGTTGATAACATTGAAATGCTAGAATGAGTTTTCTTTTGCATTACCAGCATTAGCCTGTCTGAGGAGTGATCTGAGTCAAAGCATCGAGAGGTAAAATCTTGTATTGATTAGTCCTACTCTGTGTAAAGAATTTGCATCTTGGCTCTTGATAGCAATTTGGTCTTTTTGTACAAAATTATGCTGATGATGGATTTACCAACAGATCTGTTGAAACCACTGGGGATTGCCTGAATAACTCTCTAGGGCAGCTTTGGTAATCACACTTGTGGAGTTACAGGAATGTTAGGGAAACATAATTTTAAAATATCATTTAAAAATTGAGATTATTCTAGGCAGGAAAAAGACATTTTTGTTCAGTGAGTCCAGACCTCTGCTACATCTTATGGATAGACAAGGGGCAATGACTTTAAACTGGAAGAGGGAAGATTTAGATGAGATATGAGGAAGAAATTGTTCCCAGTGAGGGTGATGAGGCAGTGGCAGAGGTTGCCCGGAGAAGCTGTGGCTGCCCCGTCCCTGGAAGTGTTCAAGGCCAGGTTGGATGGGGCTGTGAGCAACCTGGTCTGGTGGAAGGTGTCCTTGCCCATGGCAGGGGGCTTGGAACTGCATGATCTTTAAGGTCCCTTCTAACCTAAACCATTCTATGATTCTATGAGTCTATGACCTTGCTTTTCCTTTTCCTGTATTTCTGAGTTTTCCTTTTAAACTACACTGTTTATTGCCAACATTACTTTTAATATTTGCTTAATTTGTATGCTGGAAACTGAGAAGGGGGACCAGTGGGTGTCTTATTGCTCCACTAAAATGTTGCCTTTATATCAGCTTGTCTGGAGGTTGGTGGGTCCAGGGAAGGCTGATCATCACACATTTGCACTTCTTGTTAGCAGTTCTGTAAGAACCTCACAGGAGAGAGAAATGGTTTTAAGGTATTTCTCATGGGAAAACTAACAGGTCACTATGACTATAGTCACAGCCAAGGCGCTCCAAGGACTGTTCACTCTTCAGACCAGCATGTGGTCCACGCTGGCTTTGCAGGACAACCCTATGATGCCTGTAATTAATAACTCCCTTTTCCGGCAAAAGGTTGAAGCGATATTCACCCGCCAACACTGAAGAGAGTATGGGTGAAAACTGCTTATACACAGCACCTTTTCCTTTCAGTAACTTTTTTTTTTTTTTTCATTCAAAGTTACTAGCTGAAATACAGCCATACACTCCGGAGCCTGTTGGATTGCTTTGCCAAGGGACACTCTTGTTTGCATAATGGGACCAGCTGGTCATGGCAGGTTATGTGAT